>NW_024080543.1:1542256-1562653 GCF_014754425.2 Oryx dammah
GCCAGAATACTGCAGGTGGTGCCATTTCCTTCTCTGCTGCTGCTGCTAAGTCGCTTCAGTCGTGTCTGACTCTGTGCGACCCCATAGACGGCGGCCTACCAGGCTCCTCTGTCCCTGGGATTCTCCAGGCAAGAACACTGGAGTGGGTTGCCATGTCCTTCTCCAGTGCATGGAAGTGAAAAGTGAAAGTGAAGTCACTCAGTGAGGTCGTGTCTGACTCTCAGCCACCCCAGGGCTGCAGCCTACCAGGCTCTTCTGTCCATGGGATTCTCCAGGCAATGGTACTGGAGCGGGCTGCCATTGCCTTCTCTGATTTCCTTCTCTACAAGACAGCGTTTTGAAGATATTTTCTCCTGGATATTGCTTTTGATGAAGGAAGGGGGATCCCTTCCAGGGCTTGAGAGTGAGTTCTTGTCTGACACTTGGCAATGAGTCGTCTGAGGAGAGGAGTGCTGTCCAAGCGAGAGGCTTTATTGGGAAGGGCTGCCGGGGCGCAGGGCAGGAGGGTGAGGGAAACGGAGAGAACCACTCTGCCACGTGGCTCACAGTCTCAGGTTTTATGGTCATTGGGTTAATTTCTGGTTTGTCTCTTGCCAGTCACTCTGAATTAGGATCCTTCTTGGGGGCACACGCATCACTCAGCCGAGATGGATTCCAGCGAAGTGGATCCTGGGAGGTTGGTAGGACCTCTGAACTGGAGCCTCCCATCTCCTTCTGACCTCTCCAGAATTCTGGTTGGTGGTAGTTTGTTAGTTCCTTGTTCCTTACCAGGACCTCCTGTTGTAAGATGACTCCTGCAAGGGTTTTCTTTTCTCTGTGGCCTGGCAAGGGTGGGTGGTCAGTGGTTCATTTAACAGTTTGTTTCTAGTTCTCTCGAGTAAGGTCCTCCACAGGGTAAATGTATAAAATTATAAAAGGCAACGTTTTAAATAATTTATATTCATAATTTGGTAAGTTGGCTTTTTTTGTGTGTGTTAGACCTGATCACCAGACCAAAGGTCATGTAGATCTTTTGTTGTTTTCTAAAATTTCTATAGTGTTTTAAATGGAATTACCTTGTTGCAAAGTTTGTGTTTATGTGCATATTTTTCTAAACAGTTATTTCTTTTTAGTTCATTGATCACTGCTTTACAATATTGGTTTGATTTGTCATACACCCACATGAATTAACCATAGGTGTACCTATGTCCTCTTGCTCTTGAATCTCCCTCCCACCTCCCACCTATTCCCACCTCTCTAGGTGATTACGGAGCCCCAGTTTGAGTTCCCTGAGTCCTACAGCAAATTCCCATTGGTTGTCTATTTACAAATGTTGGTGTACCTGCATCCATGCTGCTCTCTCCACTCCTCTCACCCTCTCCCTCTTGTTCCCCACCCTTGTCCGTAAGTCTGTTCTCTATGTCTGCATCTCCATCGCTGCTATGTGAACAGACTGGTCAGTACCATCCTTCTAGATTCCATGTTTTTCTCTCTTTGACTGACTTCCCTGTTTAAGACACCCTAGGTTCATCCCCTTCATTAGAACGGACTCAAATGTGTTGTTTTTTATGGCTGCATTCCATACAGGCTCTGAGTGTTCCTTAGCCATGTTTTGCAGAGGGTCATGGAGCTATTCTGCTCCATTTCAGTTTGGGCTTCCAGCCTGAGTGCTCGCAGCAGAGCTGCTTCTGGGTGAGCCCTCTGAGGTCTGTGAGCGCCGGGCTGCCCGCTCTTCTCTGGCGGCCCGCAGGGGGCGCCAAATCCCCCTCTGACCCGCGGGCACAGGACGCTTTGCCTTTAGACTCTGCTCGGTGAGCAGCTGGCTGGCGGGAGCTTTGTCTCAGGACCATCAGGGCTCAGGCTTCTGGATAACGGGGCTGCATTCAGGCAGAGAAGAGCAGGGTTGCCTCAGTGCCCACCAGCAGGGAGGCGCTGCAAGAGCGAAAAATGAGGACGGAGTAGACATTTCCTGTGTCCAGCTGAGGGCTGACTGGAGGTCCATCTCAGAGGACTCGGGGGAAAGAGCTCCGTGTGAAAAACGGTGGGGTTTTAGTTAGGTTTGTGTTAGATGACCTCGAGGATGACCACTGATGTTCTTCCGTGTAGGTGGCCATTTTCCTGTCACTGTTTCTTGGGAAGACTGTCCTTTCCTCTTCGCTCGTTCCTGCTCTGATTTTCAGGAATTGACCATGTACGTGTGGGGTTCGTTCCTGGGCTCTCTATTCTCTCCTGGAGTCCCTGTGTCTGTGTTCCTGCCAGTTCCTCACGGTGGTGGTCACTACAGCTCCGTGATGCAGTTTGAAGTCGGACAGGAGGATGCCTCCAGCTGTGTTCCTCTTTCTCAGAGTCTTTTTGGCCGTTTAAGGTCCTGTTCAATATTAGCAGTCTAATATTAGGAATATTTCTATTTGTGTGAAAAATGCCATTGAATATTATTTTGTGATTGCAGTCAGTGTATTTGTTGATGACTTTGGTTGGAATGGACCTTTTAATTCCTCATTGTTCCAGTGCGTGAGCGTGGAGTAGTTTTCTGTGTATTTGTGTTTCCTTTGGTTTCTTTATCAGTGCTTTCTCGTTTTCAGACGACTGGTCTTTTATGTCCTTGATTAAGTTTGTTGCTGGCTGTTTTACTGTTTTTGATGCAGTGATAAGTGGGATTTTCTTAATGTTTGTTTCTGCTTGTTATTAGTGTATAGAAACGCAAGTGATGTTTGTATATTGATTGGGATTGTAAATGGTAGTATTTTATACGGTTGTAAATCGATCCGAAATGATTCAGCTTTACTGATTGTAGTCTAACAACTTTTTGTCAAGTTATGTGGAAAATTTTATTTGTAAAATCTGTTTCTCCTGCAATAGGTCATCCAGAGGACCCAAGCCATGGTGTTTCCTAATAGACTTCCCACAGTACTTCTTCATTCCATGTGGACTCCTTCAAGGGCAGTGAGCATCACAGCTTCCCTTGAACTTCGTCTGGGTAAGTCTTGGCCTGTAGAAGAAACCTTCCTGCCTGTCTACTCTAAATTTCCTTTGTGGTATTGACATGGTTGTTTTCAAACATAGTTTACTTTCCAGTCATTTAAAATGTACAGAAAACGCCTAGCAATGGGAAAAGGTGCTCGCATTTGCCACATCATCTAAAATACTCTTATGTGTTTTATCCAAAATGGGTGCCTTCTGCAGAACCACCACATAATCTCCAAAATCAGGAAATCATATGGTTTCTACATTATAATGTAATCCACAGCCCCACTTCCACTCTTAGCAATTGCTCAAGTGTGTGAATATATCTTTTTTTCCATCCTCATCCTTTTTTCTTTGTTTAGAGTGTTACTGAGATTTTCAGTTATTTGGACAAACTTGATGGATTGAAAGCAGACATCGTGAATATGGGTTCTGGGTGGCCTTTTCTATATGGATTTTTTCCACTGAAGATGGTTTTAATGTTTATTCATGTTGTAACATGTATGAATCCTGCATTCTTTTTCTCCCCATAGTAATTAAAAATAAATAACATGCCATTTACCGTTTAGATATTTGTAAGCACACAGTGTTGCAGCAGACAACCTTTACTTGTTTTCCAAATCAGTTTAACAATGTGCACCTTGTGAGTGCTTTGGAGAAACTCAGGAAACTGAGTCAGTGACTGAAATGGCTCAAGATATCACCTTAAATACCATCTTCACCTAAAAACAAAACAGGCACTTCCTGGTGGTCCAGTGGCTGAGACTGGACACTCCCAAAGAAGGAGGCCCAGGTTCATTCCCTGATCTGAGAACTAGATCTCCCATGCCACAGCGAAGAGTTTGCATGCTGTAGCCAAATATCTTGCTTGCCTCAATGAAGGTCGACCTGGCGCAGCCAAATTAAAACAAACAAACAAATATTAACAAAAATAAAACCGAAGGAAAGGAAGGGTACGGTTGTTGTACAGATTTACGGCTTAGCTTTCCCTATTGATAGAAAAGAAAAAAAGAGTTTCAAAAGACTGTGTCTCATCCTTCTATCTGGCATAGAGAGAGGATTCCTTTGAAATGAGATTTCTCTGGTAAATTGACTCACAGAAGAGCCGTCTTGAACTTGGGTTTCAGAGATGATCATGCGTCCTCTAAAAAAAAATAATAATTTGGTCCAACGAATTCTCATGCTGAGGTGGTATATTTTGTGGTAGCATTTGCTCCCCTTCATTTTGGATGTATCCCCATTTGTTTACACAGTCATCTACTGAAGACATCTCGATATTTGAAATTTTTTAGTTATTACAAGTAGAGCTGTTGTGTATAATTGTGTGAAACTTTTTGTCTGGACACGTTTTCAAAGCTGTTTAGTAAGTGTTACACATGTAGTATTCAGGTCACAGGTGAGCCTTGTTTAGCTGTGGAAAAATCCAGCTACGTTTCTCAGTGGCATGTGGGATCTTCCGGGGTGGGTGATCGAACTAGAGTGTCTTGCGTTGTCAGGCAGATTCTTTACCACTGAGCCACCAGAGAAGCTGTGCCCCACTCTTTTGTTGAGTTTACTGGATCTAATAGGTGTGCAGTGCTACTTCACTGTTATTTTAGTTTGTAATTTCCTAATGATATGTGATTTTGATTATTTTTGATAGGCTTATTTGCTATCTTTATATTTTTGTAGGCCAGGTGTTTAGGATTATACATTTTTATGAGATTGTTCTAGATTTTTTGGTATTGTTGGAGTACAATCCTTTATCAGATATGTATTTTATAACTATATTTTTCTGTGGCTTGGGTTTAAGTTTTGTGAATAAGGTTTTTCACAGTTTAAATTTCTAATTTTTTTAAGTTGATGTTATATATGTTTTAAATCCTCCTTTGGATAGACTTTAGTGTGCTGTTGTTGTTGTTAAATTTTATAAGCAAAACTGAGGTACTGTAGATACAGTTTTAAGCAAAGCTGAGGTATCATACATACAGTTTTGCCTTTTGTCTGTTGAGAAGTTTGAGTGAGTTTGGTGTAAACTCTAAAATTATGTCTACATTCATTTGATTGGATAGAGCTTCCAATTATTTGTCTAATTGGTTTTGGAGATATCATGGGAAGTCAGTTTTTCCAAGGGAAACTGGGGTCCACGAAACACGAACTCTCTTCGATCCGTCGGAAACACTTTCTGCTTTTTCTGGCAGATTTGACTTGTTTGGATATCTCATACGAGTGGAATCACAGAATGTTTGTCCTTTTTTTGGTCTGGCTTATTTCACTTAATATAATGACCATAAGGTTTGTCCACATTGTCACATTGTCAGAATTACTGACTTTGGAGGGCCGAATCAGATTCCACTGTGTGTATACCACAGTTTGTTTATGGAATGGGCTGCCATGGACACTTAGATTACTTCTGTTTGTTTGCCAGTGTGAATCATGCTGTTGTGAGTATGGCTGAAGAAGTATACAGTTTTTCAGCCCCCTTTCCCAAACCTTTTGGGTACATAGCATGAATTGGAATTGAAGTATGTATTTATTCCATGTGTTCGTTTCGGAGTCATTTCTGTGATGTCTTGCAGAGTGGCAGCACCATTTAATGTACTTTTTTTGTATGGTGGAATACTGTTCAAGCTTCTGAATATACCCTGTGTTGCATATTCAGTCACCCACCAATGGACACTTGAATGTCACTATGAATATGTGTGTACCAGTTTCTGTTTGAATTATTAACAAATACATTACTATATATGAAAGAAGCCACAAGGACCTACTGTACAGTTTAGGAAGCTATTGAATATCTTATGAGAATGTATACTGGAAGAGACTCTCAAAAGGAATATATGAAAAAGACATAGTAACCGTGATCATTACTGTGCCAACACTATGAGTTATCATAGTGCTACTCAACGTGTATTTATACATGCCACTAAAATATTCACATCTGTATGTATATTATAAAAAAATTACATAAAATATCAAGAATTCAAACAGAGAATAAATACACTTCCTGTCATTGCTTATCATCATTTATACGCTAATACTACCTGTAACACTCATTGTATAAGTGCTGGACTAGGAATTGACATTCTTGTAAACCAAGAGATTGTGAAGGTGTAAGGAAGTATAACTTATTGAATTTCTTAATGAAGGATTATAGAACTCTATGTCCATGAAGAAGTCTGTTTAATTGAGCCACATTCTTACTAGAGTGATGAGCTTGCACCCAACCCAACGTTCGTTCCCAATGAAATCCTGCAGTCCTCTGGCCTCCATGTCTGCTTCCTGCTATCGAGAAAGAAAAGATGAGGAAGACCTGACAAAACCGATGCTCTTTTTCTCTTTTTGATTTGTATTTTATCGCAGGGCTTGGCAAAAAGAGGGCCTAACCTGTTTTTAGAGTTCCATCCCAAGGGTTACTCTGGCATGTCACATATGTTGACAAACTAACTGCTGATTATTTTCAGCAAAGGACAATGATCTGCACTTCACTATCTGTTGCTTGAGCTGGAATAGCAGGCATCGCTTGAAGTGCAGTCCTTCATGCTGAAGTAGGCATCCCTGAAGCAACAGTATAAGAGGAACACATTTATCATGTAGACATCGCATCCCATGCATTGGTAATAATTTTTCAGTTATACCCATCATCATTGGAGGAACTGACTTGTCCCAGTAATAACGAGAGTAGCCAGTATAACGGTTCCTTGACTTACGAGTACTTCCTATGAGTACCCTTATGAGTATTTAAATCTCCTGTGAATCCTATGTGACAACCATACATACCAACATGAGTTATTAGTATTATATCAATATTTTTAGTCCTATTGTATTTCAACTAAAAAACTCAATACATAATTGTACATGAACTCAAGACATAAAATCAGTGCAAATACAAAGTGTTCCATCCTTTGAGAAAGGGAGAAAAATATCTCTGTGCTTTGCCTATTGCATTTTTATGTATTAGATCCTTCAGTATCATATTCACCGCACCCAACGAATGATTCACAAATCTTCAGAGAAGAAAGGATCATTTCTCTTTCACAATGAGTAGTTCAACTCTTCTCAAAGCAAAGTCATAAGTGAGTCTAATTTTGTGTGAGACCATGAATCCTCAGTGTTTCCATGATGCTTGTGCTTATGATGGGAGGTCTGAGAAGGCACTTCTGAAGGTTTATTCATACCAGTCGTTCTCATATGTATGGAGTCTTTAAAGGGTGAATCACTGAGGTGTTGCTTCTACACTTGTACTGGGCTGAGTAGCAACATGCCCTTTCTCCCTGAGTGCAGTAGACATCTTCCCAACCTGTCTGTCTTCTGTCCTCTGGAGTATGTATTGCTTGAGCTCACCACAGCCTAGTAGATGGAAATCGTCAGGATATTCTGGAAACCCTTTTTATTTCAGCCTGTTCAGGAGGTTACAACCGCTGCAAACCTCTGGATTTTACAAAGCACTTTTAACAACCTCAGATGAAGGATACAAGTCAACACTCGCGACAGCCACAGGCTTCCATGGCCTATACATGACTGTGGGCTTTGCTTTCATAAACATCCTGTTTCTTATACCAACTAGGATGTCACTGTATTTTTTATTATCATTTTATCTTTGGTGGTTTTTAGATCTATTATGGATTTTCCTATATATCTTCACTTCTTGGTGAGGGTCTTATGTTAGTAGTAGTTACTACAACTGACTTCCAGTCAGTTAGCTGTGGTGCAATAGAAAAAAGAATGACCAACTGTATATTATTAATATTATGTATCAATATATTATTAGTTTTATTGTTTGCAGTCTCCAATTCCAAGTTTCTGAAATAAACATTCAGAAAAATCACAACCTTTTGTACAGTGTCCATTACGTTTCTCCTGTTTGATGTGGATATTGGCCTTTGGTTCTGTCACTAGCTTTGCAAGTAAAAAAAAATTAATTAGAGCTCCTTATGGTAATTTTACTGTTAGCAATAAGTATAGCATAAAGTGAACACAGAAAGGGTTAGAGTAGACCAAATATGAAAGTTAGTTTAAAAGAAAACATAGTGTTGAACGTTTACAGTAGGAATGTAGTGATGAAGTTCCTTTATTATTATTCTATCCTTTCAGTTTCTTTTGCAGGGGTGTTCATGTACAGATTCCAGTACTATGGCTAGAGTGAATAATAGGATCATTATTCTCGAGAGCAACTCTACTAAGTCTTAACGCTCATGTCACTCAAGGTTTTTTTTTTTAATACCTATTATGTTGGTAGTGTTTGTAGTTTGTGAAGTCACATGAGTTGTATTCGTTCAAGCAATAGTATCAAACAGCTGCGGCATCAATTATAGATGTGAATCGATATAGAATGTGAATCCGTTTCACCGTGACAAGTTATTATTGAAGGTATTCTATGAATGCCAGTAACAAAGCTGTGCAGAAATAATACAGTGTTTATTAAGAAAACACAATTTACTAATTTGTTTTATTATTCTATTTCTTTTAAACCGATTTAATGACAAGAGGCTTAACTTTTCATTCACTTGTATGACTATCAGCAGTTTGACCAATTTGAAGAAGATGACTCGTTTCTAGTCTTCCTTATCAGCTCATCCCATCTACTAGCTTTAAAATCATTTAGTACAGAGCTCACCATCTAGGTGTTCATCCAGTGTTTTGTTTGCTTATCTTGCAGGATCCTTTTAAAAGTAAAAGTATGTCTGTATGAGTTAGAACTCTGATCCCAACAGTCCATGTAGAAGCTTCCCCTGAGAAATGTATAGGTTTTGCACCAATGCTACTGAAATGTGTGAATGTGGTATACCATATATTACCCAAAGCAATTTACAAATTCAGTGCAATCCCTATCAAGATACCGGTGATATTTTTCACAGAACTAGAACAAATAATTTCAAGATTTGTATGGAAATACAAAAAACCACGAATAGCCAAAGCAATCTTGAGAAAGAAGAATGGAACTGGAGGAATACTACAAAGCCACAGTCATCAAGACAGTATGGTATTGGCACAAAGACAGAAATATAGATCAATGGAACAAAATAGAAAGCCCAGAGATAAATCCACACACATATGGACACCTTATCTTTGACAAAGGAGGCAAGAATATACAGTGGAGTAAAGACAATCTCTTGAACAAGTGGTGCTGGGAAAACTGGTCCACCACTTGTAAAAGAATGAAACTAGATCACTTTCTAACACCGCACACAAAGATAAACTCAAAATGGATTAAAGATCTAAATGTAAGACCAGAAACTATAAAACTCCTCGAGGAGAACATAGGCAAAACACTCTCCGACATAAACCACAGCAGGATCCTCTATGATCCACCTCCCAGGATTCTGGAAATAAAAGCAAAAATAAACAAATGGGACCTAATTAAAATTAAAAGTTTCTGCACAACAAAGGAAAATATAAGCAAAGTGAAAAGACAGCCTTCCGAATGGGAGAAAATAATAGCAAATGAAGCAACTGACAAACAACTAATCTCAAAAATATACAAGCAACTCCTGCAGCTCAATTCCAGAAAAATAACCCAATCAAAAAATGGGCCAAAGAACTAAATAGACATTTCTCCAAAGAAGACATACGGATGGCTAACAAACACATGAAAAGATGCTCAACATCACTCATTATTAGAGAAATGCAACTCAAAACCACAATGAGGTACCACTTCACACCAGTTAGAATGTCTGTGATCCAAAAATCTGCAAGCAATAAATGCTGGAGAGGGTGTGGAGAGAAGGGAACCCTCCTACACTGTTGGTGGGAATGCAAACTAGTACAGCCACTATGGAGAACAGTGTGGAGATTCCTTAAAAAATGGCAAATAGAACTGCCTTATGACCCAGCAATCCCACTGCTAGGCATACACATGGAGGAAACCAGAATTGAAAGAGACACATGTACCCCAATGTTCATCGCAGAACTGTTTATAATAGCCAGGACATGGAAACAACCTAGATGTCCATCGGCAGATGAATGGATAAGAAAGCTGTGGTACATATACACAATGGAGTATTACTCAGCCGTTAAAAAGAATACATTTGAATCAGTTCTGATGAGATGGATGAAACTGGAGCCGATTATACAGAGTGAAGTAAGCCAGAAAGAAAAACACCAATACAGTATACTAACACATATATATGGAATTTAAAAGATGGCAATGATGACCCTGTATGCAGGACAGCAAAAAAGACACAGATGTGTATAGCGGACTTTTGGACTCAGTGGGAGAGGGAGAGGGTGAGATGATTTGGGAGAATGGCATTGAAACATGTATAATATCATGTAAGAATCGAATTGCCAGTCTATGTCCGATGCAGGATATGGCACGCTTGGGGCTGGTACGCGGGGATGACCCGGAGAGATGTTGTGGGGAAGGGGGTTCATGTTTGGGAACGCATGTTCACCGTGGTGGATTCATGTCAATGTATGCCAAAACCAATACAGAATTGTAAAGTAAAAAAATAAATAAATAAAATAAAATAAAATAAAATAAAAATAATAAAAAAAACCAATGGTCTTTTCAAAAAATGATGATGAGTGATGAGTATGCATATGCCAACGAATGAAATGGGACCCATATGTCAAACCACATAAAAATATATCTTCCCTCAACATACATATAACACAATCATACATAATACATGTGCATTGACTCTCCAACTATGAAGTCATACCAACATGGATGTAAAATATCGCAATAAACTCCAAAGTTTAAAAGTGATGAAGATTGACTTTCGCCTGCTGGCGCTTCTTTTTCTGTCATCTCCATTATATTCGCTATGCCAATGAGTCATGTGCTGTGCTAAGTCACTTACATTGTGTCCAACTCTTTGGGATCATATGGACTAGGCTCCACCAGGCTCCTCTCTCCATGGGATTCTCTAGGCAAGGATACTGGAGTGGGTTGCCATGCTCTCCCTCAGGAGATATCTTCCTGCCCCAGGGATCGAACCCATATCTCCTATGTCTCCTGCATCGGCATGTTCTGCGTGTTCTTTACCACGAGAACCACCTGGGAAGCCCCAAGACACATGAACATCGGTGGATTGGGGATCCACGGGGCACAGACAGAACCGTTCCTCCAACAAAAATGAAGAATGACTTTAAAATCTCAAACAAAGCATGAGTATACGTGTTCACAACCGTCATGTAGCAAGGGTTTCTTCGATCTGAAAACTGGCATCGATGAAGGACTGTGTGAAGCATATTTCCAAGTCTATTTGGCAAACATAGCCTAAGTTGGCTATATTTAGTCCTCAAACGAATGAGAATGTCATGAGGAGTGGCCGTTTCAAATAAGTAGCATGGGAAGCTGTTTACACTTATTGTGATGCGTGGTATACCACATTCACACATATCAGGAGCATTGGTGCAAAAACGATACATTTCTCAGGGGAAGCTTCTACATGGACTGTTGGGATCGGAGCTCTAACTCATACAGACATGCTTTTACTTTTAAAAGGATCCTGCATGATAAGCAAACTGAACACTGAACACCTAGACGATGAGCTCTGTACTAAATGATTTTAAAGCTAGTAGATGGGATGAGCTGATAAGGAAGACTACAAACGAGTCATCTTCTTCAACCTGGTCAAACTCCTGATAGTCATACAAGTGAATGAAAAGTGAAGCCTGTTGTCATTAAATCGGTTTAAAAGAAATAGAATAGGAAAACAAATGAGTAAATCTTGTTTTCTTCATAAACATGGTATTATTTCTGCACAGCTTTGTTACTGGCATTCATAGAATACCTTCAATAATAACTTCTCACGGGGAAATGGATTCACATTCTATATCGATTCACATCTATAATGGATGCCCTAGCTGTTTGATACTATTGCCTGAATGAATGCAACTTATGTGGCTTCACAAACGACAAACACGACGAACATAATAAGGATTAAAAAACCTGAGTGACATGAGCGTTAAGACTTAGTAGAGTTGCTCTCCAGAATAATGATCCTATTATTCACTCTAGCCATAGTACTGGAATCTGTACATGAACACCCCTGCGAAAGAAACTGAAAGGATAGAATAATAATAAAGGAACTTCATCACTATATTCCTAATGTAAACGTTCAACACTATGTTTTCTTTTAAACTAACTTTCATATTTGGTCTACTCTAACCTCTTCTGTGTTCACTTTATGCTATACTTATTGCGAACAGTAAAATTACCATAGGAGCTCTAATTAATTTTTTTCTTGCAAAGCTATTGAGAGAACCAAAGGCCGATATCCACATCAAACAGGAGAAACGTAATGGAAACTGTAAACAATTTTATGGAATAACATTTCCATGCTCCTATTCAGTCAAATGGACACTCAAAAGGATGTGATTTTTCTGAATGTTTATTTCAGAAACTTGGAATTGGATGACTGCAAACGATAAAATGAATAATATACATAATATTCATAATATACAGTTTGTCATTCTTTTTTCTATTCTGCCACAGCTAACTGACAGGAAGTCAGTTGTAGTAACTACTACTAACATAAGACCCTCACCAAGAAGTGAAGATATATAGGAAAATCCATAATAGATCTAAAAACCATCCAAGAGAAAATGATAATAAAAAAATACAGTGACATCTTAGTTGGTATAACAAACAGGATGATTATGAAAGCAAAGCCAACAATCATGTATAGGTCATGGAAGCCCATGGCTGTCACGAGTGTTGACTTGTATCCTGCATCTGAGGTTGTTAAAAGTGCTTTGTAAAATCCAGAGGTTTGCAGCCGTTGAAACCTCTTGAACAGACTGAAATAAAAAGGGTGTCCAGAATATCCTGACGATTTCCATCTACTAGGCTGTGGAGAGCTCGAGCGATACATACTCCAGAGGACAGAAGACAGACAGGTTGGGAACACGTCTACCGCACTCAGGGACAAAGGGCGTGTTGCTACTCAGCCTAGTACAAGTGGAGAAACGACACCTCAGTGATTCAACCTTTAAAGACTCCATACATATGAGAACGACTGGTATGAATAAACCTTCAGAAGCGCCTTCTCAGACCTCCTCCCGTCATAAGCACAAGCATCATGAAAACACTGAGTTTTCATGGTCTCACACAAAATTAGACTCACTTATGACACTGCTTTGACAAGAGTTGAACTACTCATTGTGAAAGAGAAATGATCCTTTCTACTCTGAAGATTTGTGAATCATTCGTTGGGTGCAGTGAATAAACTCCTTAAGGATCTAATACATAAAAATGCAATAGGCTAAGCACAGATTTTGTTCTCCCTTTCTCAGAGGATGGAACGTTTTGTATTTGCACTGATTTTATGTCTTGAGTTCATGTACAATTATGTATTGAGTTTTTTAGTTGAAATACAATAGGACTAAAAATATTGATATAGTACTAATAACTCATGTTGGTATGTGTGGTTGTCACACAGGATTCACTGGAGATTTAAATTCACAGTTGTCCATGTAAAGGATGAATGCTATTTAGCTTCTTTGTGAATCTAGACCATGAATGAAGAGCTTTCCTCAACATATTTCACTGAGGGAAATACGAGGATGATAGGCATAATCCTACGCTTCGACTCATGGATATCTAAGCACTGCTCACAATACAGATCTGATTTTCAAAATCAGGGTTCTTTGAGTGTCCTTGAACAGCATTTGTTTTTCTGGATACAGAAGAAAAAAACTCATGAGTATCAAACTTGTTCACATAAAACATGTATATGAATTGTTATCTTCCTGAACCGGGGATCAAACCCACATCGCTTCCACCTCCTGCACTGGTAGGTAGATTATTTACCGACTGTGCCACCTGGGAAGCGACATACATTTCAAGGACCGCTGCCGTCAGCTTCTACTGTTCGTGACCAAAGGAGGAGAAACAACATTGGAAGAAGTACTCATAAGGGTACTCATAGGAAGTACTTGTAAGTCAAGGAACTGTTATACTGGGTACTCTTGTTATTACTGGGACGAGTCAGTTCCTCCAGTGATGATGGGTATAACTGAAAAATTATTACCAATGCATGGGAAGCTATTGCTTCAGGGATGCCTACTTCAGCATGAAGGACTGCACTTCAAAGGATGCCTGCTATTCCAGCTCAAGCAACAGATAGTGAAGTGCAGATCATTGTCTTTTGTTGAAAATAATCAGCAGTTTCTCAACATACGTAACATGCCAGAGGAACCCTTGGGATGGAACTCTAAAAACAGGTTAGGCCCTCTTTTTGCCAAGCCCTGCGATAAAATACAAATCAGAAAAAGAAAAATAGCATCGGTTTTATCAGGACTTCCTCATCTGTTCTTTCTCGATAGCAGGAAGCAGACATGGAGGCCAGAGGACTGCAGGATTTCATTGGGAACTAACGTTGGGTGGGGTGCAAGCTCATCGCTCTAGTAAGAATGTGGCTCAATGAAACGGACTTTCATTCACTTCATGGACATAGAGTTCTATAATCCTTCATTAAGGAATTCAATAAGTTATACTTCCTTACACCTTCACAATCTCTTGGTTTACAAGAATGTCAATGCCTAGTCCAGCACTAATACAATGAGCGTTACAGGTAGTATTAGCGTATAAGTGATGATGAGCAATGACAGGAAGTGTATTTATTCTCTGTCTGATTTCTTGATTTTTTATGTAATTTTTTAATAATATACTTACAGATGTGAATATTTTAGTGGCATGTATAAAGGCACGTTGAGTAGCGCTATGATAACTCATAGTGTTGGCATGATAATTATCATGGTTACTGTGTCTTTTTCATATATTCCTTTTGAGAGTCTCTTCCATTATACATGATCATAAGATATTCAATAGTTTCCTAAACTGTACAGGAGGTCCTTGTGGCTTCTTTCATATATAGTAATGTATTTGTTAATAATTCAAACAAAAACTGGTACACACATATTCATAGTGACATTCACAATAGCTCAAACGTAGAACTCATTCAAGTGTCTATTGGTGGGTGACTGAATATGCAACACAGGGTATATTCAGAAGCTTCAACGGTATTCCACCGTACAAAAAATTACATTAAATGGTGCTGCCACTCTGCAAGACATTCCAGAAATGACTGCAAAACCAACACGTGGAATAAATACATAGTTCAATTCCAATTCACGCTATGTACCCAAAAGGTTTGGGAAAGGGGGCTGAAAACACGTATACTTCTTCAGTCATACTCACAACAGCATGATTCACACTGGCAAACAAACGGAAGTAATCTAAGTGTCCATGGCAGCCCATTCCATAAACAAACTGTGGTATACTCACAGTGGAATCTGATTCGGCCCTTCAGAGTCAGTCATTCTGACAATGCGACAATGTGGACAAACCTTATGGTCATTACATGAAGTGAAATAAACCAGACCAAAAAAAGGACAAACGTTCTGTGATTCCACTCGTATGAGATATCCAAACAAGTCAAATCTGTCAGAAAAAGCAGAAAGTGATTCCGACGGATCGAAGAGAGTTCGTGTTTCGTGGACCTCAGTTTCCCTTGGAAAACCTGACTTCCCGGGGTATCTCCAAAACCAGTTAGACAAATAATTGGAAGCTATATCCAGTCAAATGAATGTAGACATAATTTTACAGTTTACACCAAACTCACTCAAACTTCTCAACAGACAAAGGCAAAACTATATCTATGGTACCTCAGCTTAGCTTAAAACTGTATCTACAGTACCTCAGTTTTGCTTATAAAATTTAACAACAACAACAACACACTAAAGTCTATCCAAAAAAGGATATAAAACATATATAACATCAACTTTAAAAAATTAGAAATTTAAACTGTGAAAAACCTTATTCACAAAACTTAAACACAAGCCACAGAAAAATATAGTTATAAAATACATATCTGATAAAGGATTGTACTCCAACTATACCAAAAAATCTAGAACATTCTCATTAAGAATGTATAAACCTAAACACCTGGCCTACAAAAATATAAAGATGGTAAATAAGCCTATCAAAAATACTCAAAATCACATATCATGAGGAAATTACAAACTAAAATAACAGTGAAGTAGCACTGCACACCTATTAGATCCAGTAAACTCAACAAAAGAGTGGGGCACAGCTTCTCTGGTGGCTCAGTGGTAAAGAATCTGCCTGACAACGCAAGACACTCTAGTTCGATCACCCACCCCGGAAGATCCCACATGCCACAGAGAAACGTAGCTGGATTTTTCCACAGCTAAACAAGGCTCACCTGTGACCTGAATACTATATGTCTAGCACTTACTAAACAGCTTTGAAAACGTGTCCAGACAAAAAGTATCACACGATTATACACAACAGCTCTACTTGTAATAACTAAAAACTTTCAAATGTCAGGATGTCTTCAGTAGATGACAGTGAAAACAAATGGGGATACATCCAAAGTGAAGGGGAGCAAATGCTACCACAAAATATACCACCTCAGCATGAGAATTCGTTGGACCCAATTAACTTTTTTTTTTTTTGAGGACACATGATCATCTCTGAAACCCAAGTTCAAGACGGCTCTTCTGTGAGTCAATTTACCAGAGAAATCTCATTTCAAAAGAATCCTCTCTATATGCCAGATAGAAGGATGAGACACAGTCTTTTGAAACTTTTTCTTTTCTGTCAATAGGGAAAGCTAAGCCGTAAATCTGTACAAAAACCGTACCCTTCCTTTCCTTTGGTTTTATTTCTTTAACATTTGTTTTTTTTTTGATTTGGCTGTGCCAGGTCGACCTTCATTGAGGCAAGCCAGATATTTAGCTACAGCATGCAAACTCTTCGTTGTGGCATAGGAGATCTAGTTCTCGGATCAGGGAATGGACCTGAGCCTCCTTCTTTGGGAGTGTCCGGTCTCAGCCACTGGACCACCAGGAAGTGCCTGTTTTGTTTTTAGGTGAAGATGGTATCTAAGGTGATATCTTGGGCCATTTCAGTCACTGACTCAGTTTCCTGAGTTTCTCCAAAGCACGCACAAGGTGCACATTATTAAACTGGTTTGCGAAACAAGTAAAGGTTGTCTGCTACAACACTGTATGCTTACCAATATCTAAATGGTAAATGACATATTATTTATTTTTAATTGCTATGGGGGGAAAAGAATGCAGGATTCATACATGTTACAACATAAATAAACATTAAAACCCCAACTTCAGTGAAAAAAAATCCATATAGAAAAGGCCACCCAGAACCTATATTCACCATGTCTGCTTTCAATCCATCCAAATAACTGGAAATGTCAGTAACACTCTAAATAAAGAAAAAAGGACGAGGATGGAAAAAAGATATATTCATACACTTGAACAATTGCTAAAAGTGGAAGTGGGGCTGTGGATATGATTTCCTGATTTTGGAGATTATGTGCTGGTTCTATAGAAGGTACCCATTTTGGATAAAACACATAGAGTATTTTAGATGATGTGGCAAATGCCAGGACTTTTTCCCATTGCTAGGCATTTTCTGTACATTTTAAATGACTGGAAAGGAAACTATGTTTGAAAACAACCATATCAATACCACAAAAGAAATGTAGAGTAGACAGGCAGGAAACTTTCTTCTACAGGCCAAGACTTACCCAGACAAAGTTCAAGGGAAGCTGTGATGCTCACTGCCCTTGAAGGAGTCCACATGGAATGAAGAAGTACTGTGGGAAGTCTATTAGGAACCACCATGGTTTGGGTCCTCTGGATGACCTATTGAAGGAGAAACAGATTTTACAAATAAAAGTTTTCCACATAACTTCACAAAAAGTTGTTAGACTACATTCAGTAAAGCTGAATCATTTCGGATCAATTTAAAATCAAATAAAATATTACCATTTACGATCCCAATCAATATACAAACATCACTTGCGTTTCTATACACTAATAACAAGCAGAAACAAACATTAAGAAAATCCCACTTATCACTGCATCAAAAACAATAAAACAGCCAGCAACAAACGTAATCAAGGACATAAAAGACCAGTCGTCAGTAAACTAGAAAGCACTGATAAAGAAACCAAAGAAAACACAAATACACAGAAAACTATTCCACGCTCATGCACTGCAACAATGAGGAATTAAAAGGTCCATTCCAACCAAAGTCATCAACAAATACACTGACTGCAATCACAAAGTAATATTCGATGGCATTTTTTCACAGAAATAGAAATATTTCTAATATTAGACTGCTGATATTGAACAGGACCTTAAACAGCCGAAAAGACTCTGAGAAAGAAGAACACAGCTGGAGGCATCTTCCTATACGACTTCAAAGTACATCACGGAGCTGTAGTGGCCACCACCGTGAGGAACTGGCAGGAACACAGACACATGGACTCCAGGAGAGAATAGAGAGCCCAGGAACGAACCCACACGTACATGGTCAGTTCATGAAAATCAAACCAGGAAGAAGCAAAGAGGAAAGGACAGTCTTCTCAAGAAACAGTGACAGAAAAATGGCCACCTACACGGAAGAACATCAGTGGTCATCCTCGAGATCATCTAACACAAATCTAACTAAAAACCCACCGTTTTGCACAAGGAGCTCTTTCCCGCCTGAGTCCTCTGAGACCTCTAACCTCCAGTCAGCCCTCAGCTGGACACAGAAAAGTCTACTCCGTCCTCCTTTTTTTGCTCTTGCAGCACCTCCCTGCTGGTGGGCACTGAGGCAACCCTGCTCCTCTCAGCCTGGATGCAGCCCTGTTATCCAGAAGCCTGAGCCCTGATGGTCCCGAGACAAAGCTCCCGCCAGCTGCTCACCGAGCAGAGTCTAAAGGCAAAGCGTCCTGTGCCCACGGCTCAGAGGGGCGTTTGGCGCCCCCTGCGGGCCGCCAGAGAAGAGCGGGCAGCCCGGCGCTCACAGACCTCGGAGGGCTCACCCAGAAGCAACTCTGTTGTGAGCACTCAGACTGGAAGCCCAAACTGACATGGAGCAGAAGAGCTCCATGACCCTCCTTAAACCATGGCTAAGGAACAATCAGAGCCTGTATGGAATGCAGCCATAAGAAGGAACACATTTGAATCCGTTCTAATGAGGGGGATGAACCTAGAGTGTATTAAACAGGGAAGTCAGTCAAAGAGAGAAAAACATGGAATCTAGAAGGATGGTACTGACGAGTCTGTTCACATAGCAGCGATGGAGATGCAGACGTAGAGAACAGACTTACGGACAAGGGTGGGGAACAAGACGGAGAGGGTGAGATGAGTGGACAGACCAGCATGGACGCAGGTACACCATTTGTAAATAGACAACCAATGGGAATTTGCTGTAGGACTCAGGGAACTCAAACTGGGGCTCCGTAATCACCTAGAGAGGTGGAATGGGTGTGAGGTGGGAGGGAGATTCAAGAGCAAGAGGACATAGGTACACCTGTGGTTAATTCATGTGGATGTATGACAAATCAAACCAAAATTAGAAAGCAATGATCAATCAACTAAAAAGAAATAACTGTTTAAAAAATATGAACATAAACAAATTTTGCAACAAGGTAATTCCATTTAAAAAACTATAGAAAGTTTAGAAAACAACAAAAGATCTACATGACCATTGGTCTGGCGATCAGGTCTAACACACACACACAAAAGCCAACTTACCAAATTACGAATATAAATTATTTAAAAGATTGACTTATAATTTTATACATTTACCCTGTGGAGGACCTTACTCGAGAGAACCAAAAACAAACTGTTAAATGAACCACGGACCACCCACCCTTGCCAGGCCACAGAGAAAAGAAAACCCTTGCAGGAGTCATCTTACAACAGGAGGTCCTGCTAAGGAACAAGGAACGAACACGCTACCACCAACCAGAATCCTGGAGAGGTCAGAAGGAGATGGGAGGCTCCAGTTCAGAGGTCCTACCCACCTCCCAGGATCCACTTCGCTGGAATCCATCTCGGCTGAGTGATGCGTGTGCCCTCAAGAAGGATCCCAATTCAGAATGACTGGCAAGAGACAGACCAGAAATTAACCCAATGATCATAAAACCTGAGACTGTGAGCCACGTGGCAGAGTGGTTCTCTCCGTTTCCCTCACCCTCCTGCCCTCCGCCCCGGCAGCCCTTCCCGATAAAGCTTCTCGCTTGGACAGCACTCCTCTCCTCAGACAACTCATTGCCAAGTGTCAGACAAGAACTCACTCTCAAGCCCTGGAAGGGATCCCCCTTCCTTCATCTAAAGCAATATCCAAGAGAAAATATCTTCAAAATGCTATCTTGTAGAGAAGGAAATCAGAGAAGGCAATGGCAGCCCGCTCCAGTACTATTGCCTGGAGAATCCCATGGACAGAGGAGCCTGGTAGGCTGCAACCCTGGGGTCGCTAAGAGTCGGACACGACTTCACTGAGGGACTTCACTTTCACTTTTCACTTCCATGCACTGGAGAAGGACATGGCAACCCACTCCAGTGTTCTTGCCTGGAGAATCCCAGGGATAGAGGAGCCTGGTAGGCCGGCGCCTACGGGGTCGCACAGAGTCAGACACGACTGAAGTGACTCAGCAGCAGCAGCAGAGAAGGAAATGGCACCACCTGCAGTATTCTGGC
>NW_024080543.1:1563153-1581252 GCF_014754425.2 Oryx dammah
GCCAGAATACTGCAGGTGGTGCCATTTCCTTCTCTGCTGCTGCTGCTGAGTCACTTCAGTCGTGTCTGACTCTGTGCGACCCCGTAGGCGCCGGCCTACCAGGCTCCTCTATCCCTGGGATTCTCCAGGCAAGAACACTGGAGTGGGTTGCCATGTCCTTCTCCAGTGCATGGAAGTGAAAAGTGAAAGTGAAGTCCCTCAGTGAAGTCGTGTCCGACTCTTAGCGACCCCAGGGTTGCAGCCTACCAGGCTCCTCTGTCCATGGGATTCTCCAGGCAATAGTACTGGAGCGGGCTGCCATTGCCTTCTCTGATTTCCTTCTCTACAAGATAGCATTTTGAAGATATTTTCTCTTGGATATTGCTTTAGATGAAGGAAGGGGGATCCCTTCCAGGGCTTGAGAGTGAGTTCTTGTCTGACACTTGGCAATGAGTTGTCTGAGGAGAGGAGTGCTGTCCAAGCGAGAAGCTTTATCGGGAAGGGCTGCCGGGGCGCAGGGCAGGAGGGTGAGGGAAACGGAGAGAACCACTCTGCCACGTGGCTCACAGTCTCAGGTTTTATGATCATTGGGTTAACTTCTGGTCTGTCTCTTGCCAGTCATTCTGAATTGGGATCCTTCTTGAGGGCACACGCATCACTCAGCCGAGATGGATTCCAGCGAAGTGGATCCTGGGAGGTGGGTAGGACCTCTGAACTGGAGCCTCCCATCTCCTTCTGACCTCTCCAGAATTCTGGTTGGTGGTAGCGTGTTCGTTCCTTGTTCCTTAGCAGGACCTCCTGTTGTAAGATGACTCCTGCAAGGGTTTTCTTTTCTCTGTGGCCTGGCAAGGGTGGGTGGTCCGTGGTTCATTTAACAGTTTGTTTTTGGTTCTCTCGAGTAAGGTCCTCCACAGGGTAAATGTATAAAATTATAAGTCAATCTTTTAAATAATTTATATTCGTAATTTGGTAAGTTGGCTTTTGTGTGTGTGTGTTAGACCTGATCGCCAGACCAATGGTCATGTAGATCTTTTGTTGTTTTCTAAACTTTCTATAGTTTTTTAAATGGAATTACCTTGTTGCAAAATTTGTTTATGTTCATATTTTTTAAACAGTTATTTCTTTTTAGTTGATTGATCATTGCTTTCTAATTTTGGTTTGATTTGTCATACATCCACATGAATTAACCACAGGTGTACCTATGTCCTCTTGCTCTTGAATCTCCCTCCCACCTCACACCCATTCCACCTCTCTAGGGGATTACGGAGCCCCAGTTTGAGTTCCCTGAGTCCTACAGCAAATTCCCATTGGTTGTCTATTTACAAATATTGGTGTACCTGCATCCATGCTGGTCTCTCCACTCATCTCACCCTCTCCGTCTTGTTCCCCACCCTTGTCCGTAAGTCTGTTCTCTACGTCTGCATCTCCATCGCTGCTATGTGAACAGACTCGTCAGTACCATCCTTCTAGATTCCATGTTTTTCTCTCTTTGACTGACTTCCCTGTTTAATACACTCTAGGTTCATCCCCCTCATTAGAACGGATTCAAATGTGTTCCTTCTTATGGCTGCATTCCATACAGGCTCTGATTGTTCCTTAGCCATGGTTTAAGGAGGGTCATGGAGCTCTTCTGCTCCATGTCAGTTTGGGCTTCCAGTCTGAGTGCTCACAACAGAGTTGCTTCTGGGTGAGCCCTCCGAGGTCTGTGAGCGCCGGGCTGCCCGCTCTTCTCTGGCGGCCCGCAGGGGGCGCCAAACGCCCCTCTGAGCCGTGGGCGCAGGACGCTTTGCCTTTAGCCTCTGCTCGGTGAGCAGCTGGCTGGCGGGAGCTTTGTCTCAGGACCATCAGGGCTCAGGCTTCTGGATAACAGGGCTGCATCCAGGCTGAGAGGAGCAGGGTTGCCTCAGTGCCCACCAGCAGGGAGGTGCTGCAAGAGCAAAAAAAGGAGGACGGAGTAGACTTTTCTGTGTCCAGCTGAGGGCTGACTGGAGGTTAGAGGTCTCAGAGGACTCAGGCGGGAAAGAGCTCCTTGTGCAAAACGGTGGGTTTTTAGTTAGATTTGTGTTAGATGATCTCGAGGATGACCACTGATGTTCTTCCGTGTAGGTGGCCGTTTTTCTGTCACTGTTTCTTGAGAAGACTGTCCTTTCCTCTTTGCTTCTTCCTGGTTTGATTTTCATGAACTGACCATGTACGTGTGGGTTCGTTCCTGGGCTCTCTATTCTTTCCTGGAGTCCATGTGTCTGTGTTCCTGCCAGTTCCTCACGGTGGTGGCCACTACAGCTCCGTGATGTACTTTGAAGTCGTATAGGAAGATGCCTCCAGCTGTGTTCTTCTTTCTCAGAGTCTTTTCGGCCGTTTAAGGTCCTGTTCAATATCAGCAGTCTAATATTAGAAATGTTTCTATTTCTGTGAAAAAATGCCATCGAATATTACTTTGTGATTGCAGTCAGTGTATTTGTTGATGACTTTGGTTGGAATGGACCTTTTAATTCCTCATTGTTGCAGTGCGTGAGCGTGGAATAGTTTTCTGTGTATTTGTGTTTTCTTTGGTTTCTTTATCAGTGCTTTCTAGTTTTCTGACGACTGGTCTTTTATGTCCTTGATTACGTTTGTTGCTGGCTGTTTTATTGTTTTTGATGCAGTGATAAGTGGGATTTTCTTAATGTTTGTTTCTGCTTGTTATTAGTGTATAGAAACGCAAGTGATGATTTGTCTATTGATTGGGATCGTAAATGGTAATATTTTATTTGATTTTAAATTGATCCGAAATGATTCAGCTTTACTGAATGTAGTCTAACAACTTTTTGTGAAGTTATGTGGAAAACTTTTATTTGTAAAATCTGTTTCTCCTCCAATAGGTCATCCAGAGGACCCAAACCATGGTGGTTCCTAATAGACTTCCCACAGTACTTCTTCATTCCATGTGGACTCCTTCAAGGGCAGTGAGCATCACAGCTTCCCTTGAACTTTGTCTGGGTAAGTCTTGGCCTGTAGAAGAAAGTTTCCTGCCTGTCTACTCTACATTTCTTTTGTGGTATTGATATGGTTGTTTTCAAACATAGTTTCCTTTCCAGTCATTTAAAATGTACAGAAAACGCCTAGCAATGGGAAAAAGTCCTGGCATTTGCCACATCATCTAAAATACTCTATGTGTTTTATCCAAAATGGGTACCTTCTCTAGAACCAGCACATAATCTCCAAAATCAGGAAATCATATCCACAGCCCCACTTCCACTTTTAGCAATTGTTCAAGTGTATGAATATATCTTTTTTCCATCCTCGTCCTTTTTTCTTTATTTAGAGTGTTACTGACATTTCCAGTTATTTGGATGGATTGAAAGCAGACATGGTGAATATAGGTTCTGGGTGGCCTTTTCTATATGGATTTTTTTTTCACTGAAGTTGGGGTTTTAATGTTTATTTATGTTGTAACATGTATGAATCCTGCATTCTTTTCCCCCCATAGCAATTAAAAATAAATAATATGCCATTTACCATTTAGATATTGGTAAGCATACAGTGTTGTAGCAGACAACCTTTACTTGTTTCGCAAACCAGTTTAATAATGTGCACCTTGTGCGTGCTTTGGAGAAACTCAGGAAACTGAGTCAGTGACTGAAATGGCCCAAGATATCACCTTAGATACCATCTTCACCTAAAAACAAAACAGGCACTTCCTGGTGGTCCAGTGGCTGAGACCGGACACTCCCAAAGAAGGAGGCTCAGGTCCATTCCCTGATCCGAGAACTAGATCTCCTATGCCACAACGAAGAGTTTGCATGCTGTAGCTAAATATCTGGCTTGCCTCAATGAAGGTCGACCTGGCGCAGCCAAATCAAAAAAGAAACAAATGTTAAAGAAATAAAACCAAAGGAAAGGAAGGGTACGGTTTTTGTACAGATTTACGGCTTAGCTTTCCCTATTGACAGAAAAGAAAAAGTTTCAAAAGACTGTGTCTCATCCTTCTATCTGGCATATAGAGAGGATTCCTTTGAAATGAGATTTCTCCGGTAAATGTGACTCACAGAAGAGCCGTCTTGAACTTGGGTTTCAGAGATGATCATGTGTCCTCAAAAAAAAAAAAAAAGTTAATTGGGTCCAACGAATTCTCATGCTGAGGTGGTATATTTTGTGGTAGCATTTGCTCCCCTTCACTTTGGATGTATCCCCATTTGTTTTCACTGTCATCTACTGAAGACATCCTGACATTTGAAAGTTTTTAGTTATTACAAGTAGAGCTGTTGTGTATAATCGTGTGATACTTTTTGTCTGGACACGTTTTCAAAGCTGTTTAGTAAGTGCTAGACATATAGTATTCAGGTCACAGGTGAGCCTTGTTTAGCTGTGGAAAAATCCAGCTACGTTTCTCTGTGGCATGTGGGATCTTCCGGGGTGGGTGATCGAACTAGAGTGTCTTGCGTTGTCAGGCAGATTCTTTACCACTGAGCCACCAGAGAAGCTGTGCCCCCCTCTTTTGTTGAGTTTACTGGATCTAATAGGTGTGCAGTGCTACTTCACTGTTATTTTAGTTTGTAATTTCCTCATGATATGTGATTTTGAGTATTTTTGATAGGCTTATTTACCATCTTTATATTTTTGTAGGCCAGGTGTTTAGGTTTATACATTCTTAATGAGAATGTTCTAGATTTTTTGGTATAGTTGGAGTACAATCCTTTATCAGATATGTATTTTATAACTATATTTTTCTGTGGCTTGGGTTTAAGTTTTGTGAATAAGGTTTTTCACAGTTTAAATTTCTAATTTTTTAAAGTTGATGTTATATATGTTTTATATCCTCCTTTGGATAGACTTTAGTGTGTTGTTGTTGTTGTTAAATTTTATAAGCAAAACTGAGGTACTGTAGATACAGTTTTAAGCTAAGCTGAGGTAGCATAGATATAGTTTTGCCTTTTGTCTGTTGAGAAGTTTGAGTGAGTTTGGTGTAAACTGTAAAATTATGTCTACATTCATTTGACTGGATATAGCTTCCAATTATTTGTCTAACTGGTTTTGGAGATACCCCGGGAAGTCAGGTTTTCCAAGGGAAACTGAGGTCCACGAAACACGAACTCTCTTCGATCTGTCGGAATCACTTTCTGCTTTTTCTGACAGATTTGACTTGTTTGGATATCTCATACGAGTGGAATCACAGAACGTTTGTCCTTTTTTTGGTCTGGTTTATTTCACTTCATGTAATGACCATAAGGTTTGTCCACATTGTCGCATTGTCAGAATGACTGACTCTGAAGGGCCGAATCAGATTCCACTGTGTGTATACCACAGTTTGTTTATGGAATGGGCTGCCATGGACACTTAGATTACTTCCGTTTGTTTGCCAGTGTGAATCATGCTGTTGTGAGTATGACTGAAGAAGTATACGTGTTTTCAGCCCCCTTTCCCAAACCTTTTGGGTACATAGCGTGAATTGGAATTGAACTATGTATTTATTCCACGTGTTGGTTTTGCAGTCATTTCTGGAATGTCTTGCAGAGTGGCAGCACCATTTAATGTAATTTTTTGTACGGTGGAATACCGTTGAAGCTTCTGAATATACCCTGTGTTGCATATTCAGTCACCCACCAATAGACACTTGAATGAGTTCTACCTTTGAGCTATTGTGAATGTCACTATGAATATGTGTGTACCAGTTTTTGTTTGAATTATTAACAAATACATTACTATATATGAAAGAAGCCACAAGGACCTCCTGTACAGTTTAGGAAACTATTGAATATCTTATGATCATGTATAATGGAAGAGACTCTCAAAAGGAATATATGAAAAAGACACAGTAACCATGATAATTATCATGCCAACACTATGAGTTATCATAGCGCTACTCAACGTGCCTTTATACATGCCACTAAAATATTCACATCTGTAAGTATATTATTAAAAAATTACATAAAAAATCAAGAAATCAGACAGAGAATAAATACACTTCCTGTCATTGCTCATCATCACTTATACGCTAATACTACCTGTAACGCTCATTGTATTAGTGCTGGACTAGGCATTGACATTCTTGTAAACCAAGAGATTGTGAAGGTGTAAGGAAGTATAACTTATTGAATTCCTTAATGAAGGATTATAGAACTCTATGTCCATGAAGTGAATGAAAGTCCGTTTCATTGAGCCACATTCTTACTAGAGCGATGAGCTTGCACCCCACCCAACGTTAGTTCCCAATGAAATCCTACAGTCCTCTGGCCTCCATGTCTGCTTCCTGCTATCGAGAAAGAACAGATGAGGAAGTCCTGATAAAACCGATGCTATTTTTCTTTTTCTGATTTGTATTTTATCGCAGGGCTTGGCAAAAAGAGGGCCTAACCTGTTTTTAGAGTTCCATCCCAAGGGTTCCTCTGGCATGTTACGTATGTTGAGAAACTGCTGATTATTTTCAACAAAAGACAATGATCTGCACTTCACTATCTGTTGCTTGAGCTGGAATACCAGGCATCCTTTGAAGTGCCGTCCTTCATGCTGAAGTAGGCATCCCTGAAGCAATAGCTTCCCATGCATTGGTAATAACTTTTCAGTTATACCCATCATCACTGGAGGAACTGACTCGTCCCAGTAATAACAAGAGTACCCAGTATAACAGTTCCTTGACTTACGAGTACTTCCTATGAGTACCCTTATGAGTACTTCTTCCAATGTTGTTTCTCCTCCTTTGGTCACGAACAGTAGAAGCTGACGGCAGCGGTCCTTGAAATGTATGTCGCTTCCCAGGTGGCACAGTCGGTAAATAATCTACCTACCAGTGCAGGAGGTGGAAGCGATGTGGGTTTGATCCCCGGTTCAGGAAGATAACAATTCATACACATGTTTTATGTGAACAAGTTTGATACTCATGAGTTTTTTTCTTCTGTATCCAGAAAAACAAATGCTCTTCAAGGACACTCAAAGAACCCTGATTTTGAAAATCAGATCTGTATTGTGAGCAGTGCTTAGATATCCATGAGTCGAAGCATAGGATTATGCCTATCATCCTCGTATTTCCCTCAGTGAAATATGTTGAGGAAAGCTCTTCATTCATGGTCTAGATTCACAAAGAAGCTAAATAGCATTCATCCTTTACATGGACAACTGTGAATTTAAATCTCCAGTGAATCCTGTGTGACAACCACACATACCAACATGAGTTATTAGTACTATATCAATATTTTTAGTCCTATTGTATTTCAACTAAAAAACTCAATACATAATTGTACATGAACTCAAGACATAAAATCAGTGCAAATACAAAATGTTCCATCCTCTGAGAAAGGGAGAACAAAATCTGTGCTTAGCCTATTGCATTTTTATGTATTAGATTCTTAAGGAGTTTATTCACCGCACCTAACGAATGATTCACAAATCTTCAGAGAAGAAAGGATCATTTCTCTTTCACAATGAGTAGTTCAACTCTTGTCAAAGCAGTGTCATAAGTGAGTCTAATTTTGTGTGAGACCATGAAAACTCAGTGTTTTCATGATGCTTGTGCTTATGACGGGAGGAGGTCTGAGAAGGCGCTTCTGAAGGTTTATTCATACCAGTCGTTCTCATATGTATGGAGTCTTTAAAGGTTGAATCACTGAGGTGTCGTTTCTCCACTTGTACTAGGCTGAGTAGCAACACGCCCTTTGTCCCTGAGTGCGGTAGACGTGTTCCCAACCTGTCTGTCTTCTGTCCTCTGGAGTATGTATCGCTCGAGCTCTCCACAGCCTAGTAGATGGAAATCGTCAGGATATTCTGGACACCCTTTTTATTTCAGTCTGTTCAGGAGGTTTCAACGGCTGCAAACCTCTGGATTTTACAAAGCACTTTTAACAACCTCAGATGCAGGATACAAGTCAACACTCGTGACAGCCACGGGCTTCCATGCCCTATACATGATTGTTGGCTTTGCTTTCATAATCGTCCTGTTTGTTATACCAACTAAGATGTCACTGTATTTTTTTATTATCATTTTCTCTTGGATGGTTTTTAGATCTATTATGGATTTTCCTATATATCTTCACTTCTTGGTGAGGGTCTTATGTTAGTAGTAGTTACTACAACTGACTTCCTGTCAGTTAGCTGTGGCAGAATAGAAAAAAGAATGACAAACTGTATATTATGAATATTATGTATATTATTCATTTTATCGTTTGCAGTCATCCAATTCCAAGTTTCTGAAATAAACATTCAGAAAAATCACATCCTTTTGAGTGTCCATTTGACTGAATAGGAGCACGGAAATGTTATTCCATAAAATTGTTTACAGTTTCCATTACGTTTCTCCTGTTTGATGTGGATATCAGCCTTTGGTTCTCTCAATAGCTTTGCAAGAAAAAAATTAATTAGAGCTCCTATGGTAATTTTACTGTTCGCAATAAGTATAGCATAAAGTGAACACAGAAGAGGTTAGAGTAGACCAAATATGAAAGTTAGTTTAAAAGAAAACATAGTGTTGAACGTTTACATTAGGAATATAGTGATGAAGTTCCTTTATTATTATTCTATCCTTTCAGTTTCTTTCGCAGGGGTGTTCATGTACAGATTCCAGTACTATGGCTAGAGTGAATAATAGGATCATTATTCTGGAGAGCAACTCTACTAAGTCTTAACGTTCATGTCACTCAGGTTTTTTAATCCCTATTATGTTCGTCGTGTTTGTCGTTTGTGAAGCCACATAAGTTGCATTCATTCAGGCAACAGTATCAAACAGCTAGGGCATCCATTATAGATGTGAATCGATATAGAATGTGAATCCATTTCCCCGTGAGAAGTTATTATTGAAGGTATTCTATGAATGCCAGTAACAAAGCTGTGCAGAAATAATACCATGTTTATGAAGAAAACAAGATTTACTCATTTGTTTTCCTATTCTATTTCTTTTAAACCGATTTAATAACAACAGGCTTCACTTTTCATTCACTTGTATGACTATCAGGAGTTTGACCAGGTTGAAGAAGATGACTCGTTTGTAGTCTTCCTTATCAGCTCATCCCATCTACTAGCTTTAAAATCATTTAGTACAGAGCTCACCGTCTAGGTGTTCAGTGTTCAGTTTGCTTATCATGCAGGATCCTTTTAAAAGTAAAAGCATGTCTGTATGAGTTAGAGCTCCGATCCCAACAGTCCATGTAGAAGCTTCCCCTGAGAAATGTATCGTTTTTGCACCAATGCTCCTGAAATGTGTGAATGTGGTATACCACGCATCACAATAAGTGTAAACAGCTTCCCATGCTACTTATTTGAAACGGCCACTCCTCATGACATTCTCATTCGTTTGAGGACTAAATATAGCCAACTTAGGCTATGTTTGCCAAATAGACTTGGAAATATGCTTCACACAGTCCTTCATCGATGCCAGTTTTCAGATCGAAGAAACCCTTGCTACATGACGGTTGTGAACACGTATACTCATGCTTTGTTTGCGATTTTAAAGTCATTCTTCATTTTTGTTGGAGGAACGGTTCTGTCTGTGCCCCGTGGATCCCCAATCCACCGATGTTCATGTGTCTTGGGGCTTCCCAGGTGGTTCTCGTGGTAAAGAACACGCAGAACATGCTGATGCAGGAGACATAGGAGATATGGGTTCGATCCCTGGGGCAGGAAGATATCTCCTGAGGGAGAGCATGGCAACCCACTCCAGTATCCTTGCCTAGAGAATCCCATGGAGAGAGGAGCCTGGTGGGGCCTAGTCCATATGATCCCAAAGAGTTGGACACAATGTAAGTGACTTAGCACAGCACATGACTCATTGGCATAGCGAATATAATGGAGATGACAGAAAAAGAAGCGCCAGCAGGCGAAAGTCAATCTTCATCACTTTTAAACTTTGGAGTTTATTGCGATATTTTACATCCATGTTGGTATGACTTCATAGTTGGAGAGTCAATGCACATGTATTATGTATGATTGTGTTATATGTATGTTGAGGGAAGATATATTTTTATGTGGTTTGACATATGGGTCCCATTTCATTCGTTGGCATATGCATACTCATCACTCATCATCATTTTTTGAAAAGACCATTGGTTTTTTTTATTATTTTTATTTTATTTTATTTTATTTTATTTATTTATTTTTTTACTTTACAATTCTGTATTGGTTTTGGCATACATTGACATGAATCCACCACGGTGAACATGCGTTCCCAAACATGAACCCCCTTCCCCACAACATCTCTCTGGGTCATCCCCGCGTACCAGCCCCAAGCGTGCCATATCCTGCATCGGACATAGACTGGCAATTCGATTCTTACATGATATTATACATGTTTCAATGCCATTCTCCCAAATCATCTCACCCTCTCCCTCTCCCACTGAGTCCAAAAGTCCGCTATACACATCTGTGTCTTTTTTGCTGTCCTGCATACAGGGTCATCATTGCCATCTTTTAAATTCCATATATATGTGTTAGTATACTGTATTGGTGTTTTTCTTTCTGGCTTACTTCACTCTGTATAATCGGCTCCAGTTTCATCCATCTCATCAGAACTGATTCAAATGTATTCTTTTTAACGGCTGAGTAATACTCCATTGTGTATATGTACCACAGCTTTCTTATCCATTCATCTGCCGATGGACATCTAGGTTGTTTCCATGTCCTGGCTATTATAAACAGTTCTGCGATGAACATTGGGGTACATGTGTCTCTTTCAATTCTGGTTTCCTCCATGTGTATGCCTAGCAGTGGGATTGCTGGGTCATAAGGCAGTTCTATTTGCCATTTTTTAAGGAATCTCCACACTGTTCTCCATAGTGGCTGTACTAGTTTGCATTCCCACCAACAGTGTAGGAGGGTTCCCTTCTCTCCACACCCTCTCCAGCATTTATTGCTTGCAGATTTTTGGATCACAGACATTCTAACTGGTGTGAAGTGGTACCTCATTGTGGTTTTGAGTTGCATTTCTCTAATAATGAGTGATGTTGAGCATCTTTTCATGTGTTTGTTAGCCATCCGTATGTCTTCTTTGGAGAAATGTCTATTTAGTTCTTTGGCCCATTTTTTGATTGGGTTATTTTTCTGGAATTGAGCTGCAGGAGTTGCTTGTATATTTTTGAGATTAGTTGTTTGTCAGTTGCTTCATTTGCTATTATTTTCTCCCATTCGGAAGGCTGTCTTTTCACTTTGCTTATATTTTCCTTTGTTGTGCAGAAACTTTTAATTTTAATTAGGTCCCATTTGTTTATTTTTGCTTTTATTTCCAGAATTCTGGGAGGTGGATCATAGAGGATCCTGCTGTGGTTTATGTCGGAGAGTGTTTTGCCTATGTTCTCCTCGAGGAGTTTTATAGTTTCTGGTCTTACATTTAGATCTTTAATCCATTTTGAGTTTATCTTTGTGTGCGGTGTTAGAAAGTGATCTAGTTTCATTCTTTTACAAGTGGTGGACCAGTTTTCCCAGCACCACTTGTTCAAGAGATTGTCTTTACTCCACTGTATATTCTTGCCTCCTTTGTCAAAGATAAGGTGTCCATATGTGTGTGGATTTATCTCTGGGCTTTCTATTTTGTTCCATTGATCTATATTTCTGTCTTTGTGCCAATACCATACTGTCTTGATGACTGTGGCTTTGTAGTATTCCTCCAGTTCCATTCTTCTTTCTCAAGATTGCTTTGGCTATTCGTGGTTTTTTGTATTTCCATACAAATCTTGAAATTATTTGTTCTAGTTCTGTGAAAAATATCACCGGTATCTTGATAGGGATTGCACTGAATTTGTAAATTGCTTTGGGTAATATATGGTATACCACATTCACACATTTCAGTAGCATTGGTGCAAAACCTATACATTTCTCAGGGGAAGCTTCTACATGGACTGTTGGGATCAGAGTTCTAACTCATACAGACATACTTTTACTTTTAAAAGGATCCTGCATGATAAGCAAACAAAACACTGGATGAACACCTAGATGGTGAGCTCTGTACGAAATGATTTTAAAGCTAGTAGATGGGATGAGCTGATAAGGAAGACTAGAAACGAGTCATCTTCTTCAAATTGGTCAAACTGCTGATAGTCATACAAGTGAATGAAAAGTTAAGCCTCTTGTCATTAAATCGGTTTAAAAGAAATAGAATAATAAAACAAATTAGTAAATTGTGTTTTCTTAATAAACACTGTATTATTTCTGCACAGCTTTGTTACTGGCATTCATAGAATACCTTCAATAATAACTTGTCACGGTGAAACGGATTCACATTCTATATCGATTCACATCTATAATTGATGCCGCAGCTGTTTGATACTATTGCTTGAACGAATACAACTCATGTGACTTCACAAACTACAAACACTACCAACATAATAGGTATTAAAAAAAAAAAACCTTGAGTGACATGAGCGTTAAGACTTAGTAGAGTTGCTCTCGAGAATAATGATCCTATTATTCACTCTAGCCATAGTACTGGAATCTGTACATGAACACCCCTGCAAAAGAAACTGAAAGGATAGAATAATAATAAAGGAACTTCATCACTACATTCCTACTGTAAACGTTCAACACTATGTTTTCTTTTAAACTAACTTTCATATTTGGTCTACTCTAACCCTTTCTGTGTTCACTTTATGCTATACTTATTGCTAACAGTAAAATTACCATAAGGAGCTCTAATTAATTTTTTTTTACTTGCAAAGCTAGTGACAGAACCAAAGGCCAATATCCACATCAAACAGGAGAAACGTAATGGACACTGTACAAAAGGTTGTGATTTTTCTGAATGTTTATTTCAGAAACTTGGAATTGGAGACTGCAAACAATAAAACTAATAATATATGGATACATAATATTAATAATATACAGTTGGTCATTCTTTTTTCTATTGCACCACAGCTAACTGACTGGAAGTCAGTTGTAGTAACTACTACTAACATAAGACCCTCACCAAGAAGTGAAGATATATAGGAAAATCCATAATAGATCTAAAAACCACCAAAGATAAAATGATAATAAAAAATACAGTGACATCCTAGTTGGTATAAGAAACAGGATGTTTATGAAAGCAAAGCCCACAGTCATGTATAGGCCATGGAAGCCTGTGGCTGTCGCGAGTGTTGACTTGTATCCTTCATCTGAGGTTGTTAAAAGTGCTTTGTAAAATCCAGAGGTTTGCAGCGGTTGTAACCTCCTGAACAGGCTGAAATAAAAAGGGTTTCCAGAATATCCTGACGATTTCCATCTACTAGGCTGTGGTGAGCTCAAGCAATACATACTCCAGAGGACAGAAGACAGACAGGTTGGGAAGACGTCTACTGCACTCAGGGAGAAAGGGCATGTTGCTACTCAGCCCAGTACAAGTGTAGAAGCAACACCTCAGTGATTCACCCTTTAAAGACTCCATACATATGAGAACGACTGGTATGAATAAACCTTCAGAAGTGCCTTCTCAGACCTCCCATCATAAGCACAAGCATCATGGAAACACTGAGGATTCATGGTCTCACACAAAATTAGACTCACTTATGACTTTGCTTTGAGAAGAGTTGAACTACTCATTGTGAAAGAGAAATGATCCTTTCTTCTCTGAAGATTTGTGAATCATTCGTTGGGTGCGGTGAATATGATACTGAAGGATCTAATACATAAAAATGCAATAGGCAAAGCACAGAGATTTTTTTCTCCCTTTCTCAAAGGATGGAACACTTTGTATTTGCACTGATTTTATGTCTTGAGTTCATGTACAATTATGTATTTTTTAGTTGAAATACAATAGGACTAAAAATATTGATATAATACTAATAACTCATGTTGGTATGTATGGTTGTCACATAGGATTCACAGGAGATTTAAATACTCATAAGGGTACTCATAGGAAGTACTCGTAAGTCAAGGAACCGTTATACTGGCTACTCTCGTTATTACTGGGACAAGTCAGTTCCTCCAATGATGATGGGTATAACTGAAAAATTATTACCAATGCATGGGATGCGATGTCTACATGATAAATGTGTTCCTCTTATACTGTTGCTTCAGGGATGCCTACTTCAGCATGAAGGACTGCACTTCAAGCGATGCCTGCTATTCCAGCTCAAGCAACAGATAGTGAAGTGCAGATCATTGTCCTTTGCTGAAAATAATCAGCAGTTAGTTTGTCAACATATGTGACATGCCAGAGTAACCCTTGGGATGGAACTCTAAAAACAGGTTAGGCCCTCTTTTTGCCAAGCCCTGCGATAAAATACAAATCAAAAAGAGAAAAAGAGCATCGGTTTTGTCAGGTCTTCCTCATCTTTTCTTTCTCGATAGCAGGAAGCAGACATTGAGGCCAGAGGACTGCAGGATTTCATTGGGAACGAACGTTGCGTTGGGTGCAAGCTCATCACTCTAGTAAGAATGTGGCTCAATTAAACAGACTTCTTCATGGACATAGAGTTCTATAATCCTTCATTAAGAAATTCAATAAGTTATACTTCCTTACACCTTCACAATCTCTTGGTTTACAAGAATGTCAATTCCTAGTCCAGCACTTATACAATGAGTGTTACAGGTAGTATTAGCGTATAAATGATGACAAGCAATGACAGGAAGTGTATTTATTCTCTGTTTGAATTCTTGATATTTTATGTAATTTTTTTTATAATATACATACAGATGTGAATATTTTAGTGGCATGTATAAATACACGTTGAGTAGCACTATGATAACTCATAGTGTTGGCACAGTAATGATCACGGTTACTATGTCTTTTTCATATATTCCTTTTGAGAGTCTCTTCCAGTATACATTCTCATAAGATATTCAATAGCTTCCTAAACTGTACAGTAGGTCCTTGTGGCTTCTTTCATATATAGTAATGTATTTGTTAATAATTCAAACAGAAACTGGTACACACATATTCATAGTGACATTCAAGTGTCCATTGGTGGGTGACTGAATATGCAACACAGGGTATATTCAGAAGCTTGAACAGTATTCCACCATACAAAAAAAGTACATTAAATGGTGCTGCCACTCTGCAAGACATCACAGAAATGACTCCGAAACGAACACATGGAATAAATACATAGTTCAATTCCAATTCATGCTATGTACCCAAAAGGTTTGGGAAAGGGGGCTGAAAAACTGTATACTTCTTCAGCCATACTCACAACAGCATGATTCACACTGGCAAACAAACAGAAGTAATCTAAGTGTCCATGGCAGCCCATTCCATAAACAAACTGTGGTATACACACAGTGGAATCTGATTCGGCCCTCCAAAGTCAGTAATTCTGACAATGTGACAATGTGGACAAACCTTATGGTCATTATATTAAGTGAAATAAGCCAGACCAAAAAAAGGACAAACATTCTGTGATTCCACTCGTATGAGATATCCAAACAAGTCAAATCTGCCAGAAAAAGCAGAAAGTGTTTCCGACGGATCGAAGAGAGTTCGTGTTTCGTGGACCCCAGTTTCCCTTGGAAAAACTGACTTCCCGGGGTATCTCCAAAACCAATTAGACAAATAATTGGAAGCTCTATCCAATCAAATGAATGTAGACATAATTTTAGAGTTTACACCAAACTCACTCAAACTTCTCAACAGACAAAAGGCAAAACTGTATGTATGATACCTCAGCTTTGCTTAAAACTGTATCTACAGTACCTCAGTTTTGCTTATAAAATTTAACAACAACAACAGCACACTAAAGTCTATCCAAAGGAGGATTTAAAACATATATAACATCAACTTAAAAAAATTAGAAATTTAAACTGTGAAAAACCTTATTCACAAAACTTAAACCCAAGCCACAGAAAAATATAGTTATAAAATACATATCTGATAAAGGATTGTACTCCAACAATACCAAAAAATCTAGAACAATCTCATAAAAATGTATAATCCTAAACACCTGGCCTACAAAAATATAAAGATAGCAAATAAGCCTATCAAAAATAATCAAAATCACATATCATTAGGAAATTACAAACTAAAATAACAGTGAAGTAGCACTGCACACCTATTAGATCCAGTAAACTCAACAAAAGAGTGGGGCACAGCTTCTCTGGTGGCTCAGTGGTAAAGAATCTGCCTGACAACGCAAGACACTCTAGTTCGATCACCCACCCCGGAAGATCCCACATGCCACTGAGAAACGTAGCTGGATTTTTCCACAGCTAAACAAGGCTCACCTGTGACCTGAATACTACATGTGTAACACTTACTAAACAGCTTTGAAAACGTGTCCAGACAAAAAGTTTCACACAATTATACACAACAGCTCTACTTGTAATAACTAAAAAATTTCAAATATCGAGATGTCTTCAGTAGATGACTGTGTAAACAAATGGGGATACATCCAAAATGAAGGGGAGCAAATGCTACCACAAAATATACCACCTCAGCATGAGAATTCGTTGGACCAAATTATTATTTTTTTTTAGAGGACGCATGATCATCTCTGAAACCCAAGTTCAAGACGGCTCTTCTGTGAGTCAATTTACCAGAGAAATCTCATTTCAAAGGAATCCTCTCTCTATGCCAGATAGAAGGATGAGACACAGTCTTTTGAAACTCTTTTTTTCTTTTCTATCAATAGGGAAAGCTAAGCCGTAAATCTGTACAACAACCATACCCTTCCTTTCCTTTGGTTTTATTTTTGTTAATATTTGTTTGTTTGTTTTAATTTGGCTGCGCCAGGTCGACCTTCATTGAGGCAAGCAAGATATTTGGCTACAGCATGCAAACTCTTCGCTGTGGCATGGGAGATCTAGTTCTCAGATCAGGGAATGAACCTGGGCCTCCTTCTTTGGGAGTGTCCAGTCTCAGCCACTGGACCACCAGGAAGTGCCTGTTTTGTTTTTAGGTGAAGATGGTATTTAAGGTGATATCTTGAGCCATTTCAGTCACTGACTCAGTTTCCTGAGTTTCTCCAAAGCACTCACAAGGTGCACATTGTTAAACTGATTTGGAAAACAAGTAAAGGTTGTCTGCTGCAACACTGTGTGCTTACAAATATCTAAACGCTAAATGGCATGTTATTTATTTTTAATTACTATGGGGAGAAAAAGAATGCAGGATTCATACATGTTACAACATGAATAAACATTAAAACCATCTTCAGTGGAAAAAATCCATATAGAAAAGGCCACCCAGAACCCATATTCACGATGTCTGCTTTCAATCCATCAAGTTTGTCCAAATAACTGAAAATCTCAGTAACACTCTAAACAAAGAAAAAAGGATGAGGATGGAAAAAAAGATATATTCACACACTTGAGCAATTGCTAAGAGTGGAAGTGGGGCTGTGGATTACATTATAATGTAGAAACCATATGATTTCCTGATTTTGGAGATTATGTGGTGGTTCTGCAGAAGGCACCCATTTTGGATAAAACACATAAGAGTATTTTAGATGATGTGGCAAATGCGAGCACCTTTTCCCATTGCTAGGCGTTTTCTGTACATTTTAAATGACTGGAAAGTAAACTATGTTTGAAAACAACCATGTCAATACCACAAAGGAAATTTAGAGTAGACAGGCAGGAAGGTTTCTTCTACAGGCCAAGACTTACCCAGACGAAGTTCAAGGGAAGCTGTGATGCTCACTGCCCTTGAAGGAGTCCACATGGAATGAAGAAGTACTGTGGGAAGTCTATTAGGAAACACCGTGGCTTGGGTCCTCTGGATGACCTATTGCAGGAGAAACAGATTTTACAAATAAAATTTTCCACATAACTTGACAAAAAGTTGTTAGACTACAATCAGTAAAGCTGAATCATTTCGGATCGATTTACAACCGTATAAAATACTACCATTTACAATCCCAATCAATATACAAACATCACTTGCGTTTCTATACACTAATAACAAGCAGAAACAAAAATTAAGAAAACCCCACTTATCACTGCATCAAAAACAGTAAAACAGCCAGCAACAAACTTAATCAAGGACATAAAAGACCAGTCGTCTGAAAACGAGAAAGCACTGATAAAGAAACCAAAGGAAACACAAATACACAGAAAACTACTCCACGCTCACGCACTGGAACAATGAGGAATTAAAAGGTCCATTCCAACCAAAGTCATCAACAAATACACTGACTGCAATCACAAAATAATATTCAATGGCATTTTTCACACAAATAGAAATATTCCTAATATTAGACTGCTAATGTTGAACAGGACCTTAAACGGCCAAAAAGACTCTGAGAAAGAGGAACA
>NW_024080543.1:1581352-1581638 GCF_014754425.2 Oryx dammah
TTGAACAGGACCTTAAACGGCCAAAAAGACTCTGAGAAAGAGGAACACAGCTGGAGGCATCCTCCTGTCCGACTTCAAACTGCATCACGGAGCTGTAGTGACCACCACCGTGAGGAACTGGCAGGAACACAGACACAGGGACTCCAGGAGAGAATAGAGAGCCCAGGAACGAACCCCACACGTACATGGTCAATTCCTGAAAATCAGAGCAGGAACGAGCGAAGAGGAAAGGACAGTCTTCCCAAGAAACAGTGACAGGAAAATGGCCACCTACACGGAAGAACAT
>NW_024080543.1:1582138-1597582 GCF_014754425.2 Oryx dammah
TTTTTCTGGCAGATTTGACTTGTTTGGATATCTCATACGAGTGGAATCACAGAATGTTTGTCCTTTTTTTGGTCTGGCTTATTTCACTTAATATAATGACCATAAGGTTTGTCCACATTGTCACATTGTCAGAATTACTGACTTTGGAGGGCCGAATCAGATTCCACTGTGTGTATACCACAGTTTGTTTATGGAATGGGCTGCCATGGACACTTAGATTACTTCTGTTTGTTTGCCAGTGTGAATCATGCTGTTGTGAGTATGGCTGAAGAAGTATACAGTTTTTCAGCCCCCTTTCCCAAACCTTTTGGGTACATAGCATGAATTGGAATTGAACTATGTATTTATTCCATGTGTTCGTTTCGGAGTCATTTCTGTGATGTCTTGCAGAGTGGCAGCACCATTTAATGTACTTTTTTTGTATGGTGGAATACTGTTCAAGCTTCTGAATATACCCTGTGTTGCATATTCAGTCACCCACCAATGGACACTTGAATGTCACTATGAATATGTGTGTACCAGTTTCTGTTTGAATTATTAACAAATACATTACTATATATGAAAGAAGCCACAAGGACCTACTGTACAGTTTAGGAAGCTATTGAATATCTTATGAGAATGTATACTGGAAGAGACTCTCAAAAGGAATATATGAAAAAGACATAGTAACCGTGATCATCACTGTGCCAACACTATGAGTTATCATAGTGCTACTCAACGTGTATTTATACATGCCACTAAAATATTCACATCTGTATGTATATTATAAAAAAATTACATAAAATATCAAGAATTCAAACAGAGAATAAATACACTTCCTGTCATTGCTTGTCATCATTTATACGCTAATACTACCTGTAACACTCATTGTATAAGTGCTGGACTAGGAATTGACATTCTTGTAAACCAAGAGATTGTGAAGGTGTAAGGAAGTATAACTTATTGAATTTCTTAATGAAGGATTATAGAACTCTATGTCCATGAAGAAGTCTGTTTAATTGAGCCACATTCTTACTAGAGTGATGAGCTTGCACCCAACCCAACGTTCGTTCCCAATGAAATCCTGCAGTCCTCTGGCCTCAATGTCTGCTTCCTGCTATCGAGAAAGAAAAGATGAGGAAGACCTGACAAAACCGATGCTCTTTTTCTCTTTTTGATTTGTATTTTATCGCAGGGCTTGGCAAAAAGAGGGCCTAACCTGTTTTTAGAGTTCCATCCCAAGGGTTACTCTGGCATGTCACATATGTTGACAAACTAACTGCTGATTATTTTCAGCAAAGGACAATGATCTGCACTTCACTATCTGTTGCTTGAGCTGGAATAGCAGGCATCGCTTGAAGTGCAGTCCTTCATGCTGAAGTAGGCATCCCTGAAGCAACAGTATAAGAGGAACACATTTATCATGTAGACATCGCATCCCATGCATTGGTAATAATTTTTCAGTTATACCCATCATCATTGGAGGAACTGACTTGTCCCAGTAATAACGAGAGTAGCCAGTATAACGGTTCCTTGACTTACGAGTACTTCCTATGAGTACCCTTATGAGTATTTAAATCTCCTGTGAATCCTATGTGACAACCATACATACCAACATGAGTTATTAGTATTATATCAATATTTTTAGTCCTATTGTATTTCAACTAAAAAACTCAATACATAATTGTACATGAACTCAAGACATAAAATCAGTGCAAATACAAAGTGTTCCATCCTTTGAGAAAGGGAGAAAAAAATCTCTGTGCTTTGCCTATTGCATTTTTATGTATTAGATCCTTCAGTATCATATTCACCGCACCCAACGAATGATTCACAAATCTTCAGAGAAGAAAGGATCATTTCTCTTTCACAATGAGTAGTTCAACTCTTCTCAAAGCAAAGTCATAAGTGAGTCTAATTTTGGGTGAGACCATGAATCCTCAGTGTTTCCATGATGCTTGTGCTTATGATGGGAGGTCTGAGAAGGCACTTCTGAAGGTTTATTCATACCAGTCGTTCTCATATGTATGGAGTCTTTAAAGGGTGAATCACTGAGGTGTTGCTTCTACACTTGTACTGGGCTGAGTAGCAACACGCCCTTTCTCCCTGAGTGCAGTAGACGTCTTCCCAACCTGTCTGTCTTCTGTCCTCTGGAGTATGTATTGCTTGAGCTCACCACAGCCTAGTAGATGGAAATCGTCAGGATATTCTGGAAACCCTTTTTATTTCAGCCTGTTCAGGAGGTTACAACCGCTGCAAACCTCTGGATTTTACAAAGCACTTTTAACAACCTCAGATGAAGGATACAAGTCAACACTCGCGACAGCCACAGGCTTCCATGGCCTATACATGACTGTGGGCTTTGCTTTCATAAACATCCTGTTTCTTATACCAACTAGGATGTCACTGTATTTTTTATCATCATTTTATCTTTGGTGGTTTTTAGATCTATTATGGATTTTCCTATATATCTTCACTTCTTGGTGAGGGTCTTATGTTAGTAGTAGTTACTACAACTGACTTCCAGTCAGTTAGCTGTGGTGCAATAGAAAAAAGAATGACCAACTGTATATTATTAATATTATGTATCAATATATTATTAGTTTTATTGTTTGCAGTCTCCAATTCCAAGTTTCTGAAATAAACATTCAGAAAAATCACAACCTTTTGTACAGTGTCCATTACGTTTCTCCTGTTTGATGTGGATATTGGCCTTTGGTTCTGTCACTAGCTTTGCAAGTAAAAAAAATTAATTAGAGCTCCTTATGGTAATTTTACTGTTAGCAATAAGTATAGCATAAAGTGAACACAGAAAGGGTTAGAGTAGACCAAATATGAAAGTTAGTTTAAAAGAAAACATAGTGTTGAACGTTTACAGTAGGAATGTAGTGATGAAGTTCCTTTATTATTATTCTATCCTTTCAGTTTCTTTTGCAGGGGTGTTCATGTACAGATTCCAGTACTATGGCTAGAGTGAATAATAGGATCATTATTCTCGAGAGCAACTCTACTAAGTCTTAACGCTCATGTCACTCAAGGTTTTTTTTTTTTTTAATACCTATTATGTTGGTAGTGTTTGTAGTTTGTGAAGTCACATGAGTTGTATTCGTTCAAGCAATAGTATCAAACAGCTGCGGCATCAATTATAGATGTGAATCGATATAGAATGTGAATCCGTTTCACCGTGACAAGTTATTATTGAAGGTATTCTATGAATGCCAGTAACAAAGCTGTGCAGAAATAATACAGTGTTTATTAAGAAAACACAATTTACTAATTTGTTTTATTATTCTATTTCTTTTAAACCGATTTAATGACAAGAGGCTTAACTTTTCATTCACTTGTATGACTATCAGCAGTTTGACCAATTTGAAGAAGATGACTCGTTTCTAGTCTTCCTTATCAGCTCATCCCATCTACTAGCTTTAAAATCATTTAGTACAGAGCTCACCATCTAGGTGTTCATCCAGTGTTTTGTTTGCTTATCATGCAGGATCCTTTTAAAAGTAAAAGTATGTCTGTATGAGTTAGAACTCTGATCCCAACAGTCCATGTAGAAGCTTCCCCTGAGAAATGTATAGGTTTTGCACCAATGCTACTGAAATGTGTGAATGTGGTATACCATATATTACCCAAAGCAATTTACAAATTCAGTGCAATCCCTATCAAGATACCGGTGATATTTTTCACAGAACTAGAACAAATAATTTCAAGATTTGTATGGAAATACAAAAAACCACGAATAGCCAAAGCAATCTTGAGAAAGAAGAATGGAACTGGAGGAATACTACAAAGCCACAGTCATCAAGACAGTATGGTATTGGCACAAAGACAGAAATATAGATCAATGGAACAAAATAGAAAGCCCAGAGATAAATCCACACACATATGGACACCTTATCTTTGACAAAGGAGGCAAGAATATACAGTGGAGTAAAGACAATCTCTTGAACAAGTGGTGCTGGGAAAACTGGTCCACCACTTGTAAAAGAATGAAACTAGATCACTTTCTAACACCGCACACAAAGATAAACTCAAAATGGATTAAAGATCTAAATGTAAGACCAGAAACTATAAAACTCCTCGAGGAGAACATAGGCAAAACACTCTCCGACATAAACCACAGCAGGATCCTCTATGATCCACCTCCCAGAATTCTGGAAATAAAAGCAAAAATAAACAAATGGGACCTAATTAAAATTAAAAGTTTCTGCACAACAAAGGAAAATATAAGCAAAGTGAAAAGACAGCCTTCCGAATGGGAGAAAATAATAGCAAATGAAGCAACTGACAAACAACTAATCTCAAAAATATACAAGCAACTCCTGCAGCTCAATTCCAGAAAAATAAACGACCCAATCAAAAAATGGGCCAAAGAACTAAATAGACATTTCTCCAAAGAAGACATACGGATGGCTAACAAACACATGAAAAGATGCTCAACATCACTCATTATTAGAGAAATGCAACTCAAAACCACAATGAGGTACCACTTCACACCAGTTAGAATGTCTGTGATCCAAAAATCTGCAAGCAATAAATGCTGGAGAGGGTGTGGAGAGAAGGGAACCCTCCTACACTGTTGGTGGGAATGCAAACTAGTACAGCCACTATGGAGAACAGTGTGGAGATTCCTTAAAAAATGGCAAATAGAACTGCCTTATGACCCAGCAATCCCACTGCTAGGCATACACATGGAGGAAACCAGAATTGAAAGAGACACATGTACCCCAATGTTCATCGCAGAACTGTTTATAATAGCCAGGACATGGAAACAACCGAGATGTCCATCGGCAGATGAATGGATAAGAAAGCTGTGGTACATATACACAATGGAGTATTACTCAGCCGTTAAAAAGAATACATTTGAATCAGTTCTGATGAGATGGATGAAACTGGAGCCGATTATACAGAGTGAAGTAAGCCAGAAAGAAAAACACCAATACAGTATACTAACACATATATATGGAATTTAAAAGATGGCAATGATGACCCTGTATGCAGGACAGCAAAAAAGACACAGATGTGTATAGCGGACTTTTGGACTCAGTGGGAGAGGGAGAGGGTGAGATGATTTGGGAGAATGGCATTGAAACATGTATAATATCATGTAAGAATCGAATTGCCAGTCTATGTCCGATGCAGGATATGGCACGCTTGGGGCTGGTACGCGGGGATGACCCAGAGAGATGTTGTGGGGAAGGGGGTTCATGTTTGGGAACGCATGTTCACCGTGGTGGATTCATGTCAATGTATGCCAAAACCAATACAGAATTGTAAAGTAAAAAAATAAATAAATAAAATAAAATAAAATAAAAATAATAAAAAAACCAATGGTCTTTTCAAAAAATGATGATGAGTGATGAGTATGCATATGCCAACGAATGAAATGGGACCCATATGTCAAACCACATAAAAATATATCTTCCCTCAACATACATATAACACAATCATACATAATACATGTGCATTGACTCTCCAACTATGAAGTCATACCAACATGGATGTAAAATATCGCAATAAACTCCAAAGTTTAAAAGTGATGAAGATTGACTTTCGCCTGCTGGTGCTTCTTTTTCTGTCATCTCCATTATATTCGCTATGCCAATGAGTCATGTGCTGTGCTAAGTCACTTACATTGTGTCCAACTCTTTGGGATCATATGGACTAGGCCCCACCAGGCTCCTCTCTCCATGGGATTCTCTAGGCAAGGATACTGGAGTGGGTTGCCATGCTCTCCCTCAGGAGATATCTTCCTGCCCCAGGGATCGAACCCATATCTCCTATGTCTCCTGCATCGGCATGTTCTGTGTGTTCTTTACCACGAGAACCACCTGGGAAGCCCCAAGACACATGAACATCGGTGGATTGGGGATCCACGGGGCACAGACAGAACCGTTCCTCCAACAAAAATGAAGAATGACTTTAAAATCTCAAACAAAGCATGAGTATACGTGTTCACAACCGTCATGTAGCAAGGGTTTCTTCGATCTGAAAACTGGCATCGATGAAGGACTGTGTGAAGTATATTTCCAAGTCTATTTGGCAAACATAGCCTAAGTTGGCTATATTTAGTCCTCAAACGAATGAGAATGTCATGAGGAGTGGCCGTTTCAAATAAGTAGCATGGGAAGCTGTTTACACTTATTGTGATGCGTGGTATACCACATTCACACATTTCAGGAGCATTGGTGCAAAAACGATACATTTCTCAGGGGAAGCTTCTACATGGACTGTTGGGATCGGAGCTCTAACTCATACAGACATGCTTCTACTTTTAAAAGGATCCTGCATGATAAGCAAACTGAACCTAGACGGTGAGCTCTGTACTAAATGATTTTAAAGCTAGTAGATGGGATGAGCTGATAAGGAAGACTACAAACGAGTCATCTTCTTCAACCTGGTCAAACTCCTGATAGTCATACAAGTGAATGAAAAGTGAAGCCTGTTGTCATTAAATCGGTTTAAAAGAAATAGAATAGGAAAACAAATGAGTAAATCTTGTTTTCTTCATAAACATGGTATTATTTCTGCACAGCTTTGTTACTGGCATTCATAGAATACCTTCAATAATAACTTCTCACGGGGAAATGGATTCACATTCTATATCGATTCACATCTATAATGGATGCCCTAGCTGTTTGATACTATTGCCTGAATGAATGCAACTTATGTGGCTTCACAAACGACAAACACGACGAACATAATAGGGATTAAAAAACCTGAGTGACATGAACGTTAAGACTTAGTAGAGTTGCTCTCCAGAATAATGATCCTATTATTCACTCTAGCCATAGTACTGGAATCTGTACATGAACACCCCTGCGAAAGAAACTGAAAGGATAGAATAATAATAAAGGAACTTCATCACTATATTCCTAATGTAAACGTTTAACACTATGTTTTCTTTTAAACTAACTTTCATATTTGGTCTACTCTAACCTCTTCTGTGTTCACTTTATGCTATACTTATTGCGAACAGTAAAATTACCATAGGAGCTCTAATTAATTTTTTTCTTGCAAAGCTATTGAGAGAACCAAAGGCTGATATCCACATCAAACAGGAGAAACGTAATGGAAACTGTAAACAATTTTATGGAATAACATTTCCGTGCTCCTATTCAGTCAAATGGACACTCAAAAGGATGTGATTTTTCTGAATGTTTATTTCAGAAACTTGGAATTGGATGACTGCAAACGATAAAATGAATAATATACATAATATTCATAATATACAGTTTGTCATTCTTTTTTCTATTCTGCCACAGCTAACTGACAGGAAGTCAGTTGTAGTAACTACTACTAACATAAGACCCTCACCAAGAAGTGAAGATATATAGGAAAATCCATAATAGATCTAAAAACCATCCAAGAGAAAATGATAATAAAAAAATACAGTGACATCTTAGTTGGTATAACAAACAGGATGATTATGAAAGCAAAGCCAACAATCATGTATAGGGCATGGAAGCCCGTGGCTGTCACGAGTGTTGACTTGTATCCTGCATCTGAGGTTGTTAAAAGTGCTTTGTAAAATCCAGAGGTTTGCAGCCGTTGAAACCTCCTGAACAGACTGAAATAAAAAGGGTGTCCAGAATATCCTGACGATTTCCATCTACTAGGCTGTGGAGAGCTCGAGCGATACATACTCCAGAGGACAGAAGACAGACAGGTTGGGAACACGTCTACCGCACTCAGGGACAAAGGGCGTGTTGCTACTCAGCCTAGTACAAGTGGAGAAACGACACCTCAGTGATTCAACCTTTAAAGACTCCATACATATGAGAACGACTGGTATGAATAAACCTTCAGAAGCGCCTTCTCAGACCTCCTCCCGTCATAAGCACAAGCATCATGAAAACACTGAGTTTTCATGGTCTCACACAAAATTAGACTCACTTATGACACTGCTTTGACAAGAGTTGAACTACTCATTGTGAAAGAGAAATGATCCTTTCTTCTCTGAAGATTTGTGAATCATTCGTTGGGTGCGGTGAATAAACTCCTTAAGGATCTAATACATAAAAATGCAATAGGCTAAGCACAGATTTTGTTCTCCCTTTCTCAGAGGATGGAACATTTTGTATTTGCACTGATTTTATGTCTTGAGTTCATGTACAATTATGTATTGAGTTTTTTAGTTGAAATACAATAGGACTAAAAATATTGATATAGTACTAATAACTCATGTTGGTATGTGTGGTTGTCACACAGGATTCACTGGAGATTTAAATTCACAGTTGTCCATGTAAAGGATGAATGCTATTTAGCTTCTTTGTGAATCTAGACCATGAATGAAGAGCTTTCCTCAACATATTTCACTGAGGGAAATACGAGGATGATAGGCATAATCCTATGCTTCGACTCATGCATATCTAAGCACTGCTCACAATACAGATCTGATTTTCAAAATCAGGGTTCTTTGAGTGTCCTTGAAGAGCATTTGTTTTTCTGGATACAGAAGAAAAAAACTCATGAGTATCAAACTTGTTCACATAAAACATGTGTATGAATTGTTATCTTCCTGAACCGGGGATCAAACCCACATCGCTTCCACCTCCTGCACTGGTAGGTAGATTATTTACCGACTGTGCCACCTGGGAAGCGACATACATTTCAAGGACCGCTGCCGTCAGCTTCTACTGTTCGTGACCAAAGGAGGAGAAACAACATTGGAAGAAGTACTCATAAGGGTACTCATAGGAAGTACTCGTAAGTCAAGGAACTGTTATACTGGGTACTCTTGTTATTACTGGGACGAGTCAGTTCCTCCAGTGATGATGGGTATAACTGAAAAATTATTACCGATGCATGGGAAGCTATTGCTTCAGGGATGCCTACTTCAGCATGAAGGACTGCACTTCAAAGGATGCCTGCTATTCCAGCTCAAGCAACAGATAGTGAAGTGCAGATCATTGTCTTTTGTTGAAAATAATCAGCAGTTTCTCAACATACGTAACATGCCAGAGGAACCCTTGGGATGGAACTCTAAAAACAGGTTAGGCCCTCTTTTTGCCAAGCCCTGCGATAAAATACAAATCAGAAAAAGAAAAATAGCATCGGTTTTATCAGGACTTCCTCATCTGTTCTTTCTCGGTAGCAGGAAGCAGACATGGAGGCCAGAGGACTGCAGGATTTCATTGGGAACTAACGTTGGGTGGGGTGCAAGCTCATCGCTCTAGTAAGAATGTGGCTCAATGAAACGGACTTTCATTCACTTCATGGACATAGAGTTCTATAATTCTTCATTAAGGAATTCAATAAGTTATACTTCCTTACACCTTCACAATCTCTTGGTTTACAAGAATGTCAATGCCTAGTCCAGCACTAATACAATGAGCGTTACAGGTAGTATTAGCGTATAAGTGATGATGAGCAATGACAGGAAGTGTATTTATTCTCTGTCTGATTTCTTGATTTTTTATGTAATTTTTTAATAATATACTTACAGATGTGAATATTTTAGTGGCATGTATAAAGGCACGTTGAGTAGCGCTATGATAACTCATAGTGTTGGCATGATAATTATCATGGTTACTGTGTCTTTTTCATATATTCCTTTTGAGAGTCTCTTCCATTATACATGATCATAAGATATTCAATAGTTTCCTAAACTGTACAGGAGGTCCTTGTGGCTTCTTTCATATATAGTAATGTATTTGTTAATAATTCAAACAAAAACTGGTACACACATATTCATAGTGACATTCACAATAGCTCAAAGGTAGAACTCATTCAAGTGTCTATTGGTGGGTGACTGAATATGCAACACAGGGTATATTCAGAAGCTTCAACGGTATTCCACCGTACAAAAATTACATTAAATGGTGCTGCCACTCTGCAAGACATTCCAGAAATGACTGCAAAACCAACACGTGGAATAAATACATAGTTCAATTCCAATTCACGCTATGTACCCAAAAGGTTTGGGAAAGGGGGCTGAAAACACGTATACTTCTTCAGTCATACTCACAACAGCATGATTCACACTGGCAAACAAACGGAAGTAATCTAAGTGTCCATGGCAGCCCATTCCATAAACAAACTGTGGTATACACACAGTGGAATCTGATTCGGCCCTCCAGAGTCAGTCATTCTGACAATGCGACAATGTGGACAAACCTTATGGTCATTACATGAAGTGAAATAAACCAGACCAAAAAAAGGACAAACGTTCTGTGATTCCACTCGTATGAGATATCCAAACAAGTCAAATCTGTCAGAAAAAGCAGAAAGTGATTCCGACGGATCGAAGAGAGTTCGTGTTTCGTGGACCTCAGTTTCCCTTGGAAAACCTGACTTCCCGGGGTATCTCCAAAACCAGTTAGACAAATAATTGGAAGCTATATCCAGTCAAATGAATGTAGACATAATTTTACAGTTTACACCAAACTCACTCAAACTTCTCAACAGACAAAAGGCAAAACTATATCTATGCTACCTCAGCTTAGCTTAAAACTGTATCTACAGTACCTCAGTTTTGCTTATAAAATTTAACAACAACAACAACACACTAAAGTCTATCCAAAGGAGGATATAAAACATATATAACATCAACTTTAAAAAATTAGAAATTTAAACTGTGAAAAACCTTATTCACAAAACTTAAACACAAGCCACAGAAAAATATAGTTATAAAATACATATCTGATAAAGGATTGTACTCCAACTATACCAAAAAATCTAGAACATTCTCATTAAGAATGTATAAACCTAAACACCTGGCCTACAAAAATATAAAGATGGTAAATAAGCCTATCAAAAATACTCAAAATCACATATCATGAGGAAATTACAAACTAAAATAACAGTGAAGTAGCACTGCACACCTATTAGATCCAGTAAACTCAACAAAAGAGTGGGGCACAGCTTCTCTGGTGGCTCAGTGGTAAAGAATCTGCCTGACAACGCAAGACACTCTAGTTCGATCACCCACCCCGGAAGATCCCACATGCCACAGAGAAACGTAGCTGGATTTTTCCACAGCTAAACAAGGCTCACCTGTGACCTGAATACTATATGTCTAGCACTTACTAAACAGCTTTGAAAACGTGTCCAGACAAAAAGTATCACACGATTATACACAACAGCTCTACTTGTAATAACTAAAAACTTTCAAATGTCAGGATGTCTTCAGTAGATGACAGTGAAAACAAATGGGGATACATCCAAAGTGAAGGGGAGCAAATGCTACCACAAAATATACCACCTCAGCATGAGAATTCGTTGGACCCAATTAACTTTTTTTTTTTTTTTTTGAGGACACATGATCATCTCTGAAACCCAAGTTCAAGACGGCTCTTCTGTGAGTCACATTTACCGGAGAAATCTCATTTCAAAGGAATCCTCTCTATATGCCAGATAGAAGGATGAGACACAGTCTTTTGAAACTTTTTCTTTTCTGTCAATAGGGAAAGCTAAGCCGTAAATCTGTACAAAAACCGTACCCTTCCTTTCCTTTGGTTTTATTTCTTTAACATTTGTTTCTTTTTTGATTTGGCTGCGCCAGGTCGACCTTCATTGAGGCAAGCCAGATATTTAGCTACAGCATGCAAACTCTTCGTTGTGGCATAGGAGATCTAGTTCTCGGATCAGGGAATGGACCTGAGCCTCCTTCTTTGGGAGTGTCCGGTCTCAGCCACTGGACCACCAGGAAGTGCCTGTTTTGTTTTTAGGTGAAGATGGTATCTAAGGTGATATCTTGGGCCATTTCAGTCACTGACTCAGTTTCCTGAGTTTCTCCAAAGCACGCACAAGGTGCACATTATTAAACTGGTTTGCGAAACAAGTAAAGGTTGTCTGCTACAACACTGTATGCTTACCAATATCTAAATGGTAAATGACATATTATTTATTTTTAATTGCTATGGGGGGAAAAGAATGCAGGATTCATACATGTTACAACATAAATAAACATTAAAACCCCAACTTCAGTGAAAAAAAATCCATATAGAAAAGGCCACCCAGAACCTATATTCACCATGTCTGCTTTCAATCCATCCAAATAACTGAAAATGTCAGTAACACTCTAAATAAAGTAAAAAGGACGAGGATGGAAAAAAGATATATTCATACACTTGAACAATTGCTAAAAGTGGAAGTGGGGCTGTGGATATGATTTCCTGATTTTGGAGATTATGTGCTGGTTCTATAGAAGGTACCCATTTTGGATAAAACACATAGAGTATTTTAGATGATGTGGCAAATGCCAGGACTTTTTCCCATTGCTAGGCGTTTTCTGTACATTTTAAATGACTGGAAAGGAAACTATGTTTGAAAACAACCATATCAATACCACAAAAGAAATGTAGAGTAGACAGGCAGGAAACTTTCTTCTACAGGCCAAGACTTACCCAGACAAAGTTCAAGGGAAGCTGTGATGCTCACTGCCCTTGAAGGAGTCCACATGGAATGAAGAAGTACTGTGGGAAGTCTATTAGGAACCACCATGGTTTGGGTCCTCTGGATGACCTATTGGAGGAGAAACAGATTTTACAAATAAAAGTTTTCCACATAACTTCACAAAAAGTTGTTAGACTACATTCAGTAAAGCTGAATCATTTCGGATCAATTTAAAATCAAATAAAATATTACCATTTATGATCCCAATCAATAGACAAATCATCACTTGCGTTTCTATACACTAATAACAAGCAGAAACAAACATTAAGAAAATCCCACTTATCACTGCATCAAAAACAATAAAACAGCCAGCAACAAACGTAATCAAGGACATAAAAGACCAGTCGTCAGAAAACTAGAAAGCACTGATAAAGAAACCAAAGAAAACACAAATACACAGAAAACTATTCCACGCTCACGCACTGCAACAATGAGGAATTAAAAGGTCCATTCCAACCAAAGTCATCAACAAATACACTGACTGCAATCACAAAGTAATATTCGATGGCATTTTTTCACAGAAATAGAAATATTTCTAATATTAGACTGCTGATATTGAACAGGACCTTAAACGGCCGAAAAGACTCTGAGAAAGAAGAACACAGCTGGAGGCATCTTCCTATACGACTTCAAAGTACATCACGGAGCTGTAGTGGCCACCACCGTGAGGAACTGGCAGGAACACAGACACACGGACTCCAGGAGAGAATAGAGAGCCCAGGAACGAACCCACACGTACATGGTCAGTTCATGAAAATCAAACCAGGAAGAAGCAAAGAGGAAAGGACAGTCTTCTCAAGAAACAGTGACAGAAAAACGGCCACCTACACGGAAGAACATCAGTGGTCATCCTCGAGATCATCTAACACAAATCTAACTAAAAACCCACCGTTTTGCACAAGGAGCTCTTTCCCGCCTGAGTCCTCTGAGACCTCTAACCTCCAGTCAGCCCTCAGCTGGACACAGAAAAGTCTATTCTGTCCTCATTTTTTTGCTCTTGCAGCACCTCCCTGCTGGTGGGCACTGAGGCAACCCTGCTCCTCTGAGCCTGGATGCAGCCCCGTTATCCAGAAGCCTGAGCCCTGATGGTCCCGAGACAAAGCTCCCGCCAGCTGCTCACCGAGCAGAGTCTAAAGGCAAAGCGTCCTGTGCCCACGGCTCAGAGGGGCATTTGGCGCCCCCTGCGGGCCGCCAGAGAAGAGCGGGCAGCCCGGCACTCGCAGACCTCGGAGGGCTCACCCAGAAGCAACTCTGTTGTGAGCACTCAGACTGGAAGCCCAATCTGACACGGAGCAGAAGAGCTCCATGACCCTCCTTAAACCATGGCTAAGGAACAATCAGAGCCTGTATGGAATGCAGCCATAAGAAGGAACACATTTGAATCCGTTCTAATGAGGGGGATGAACCTAGAGTGTATTAAACAGGGAAGTCAGTCAAAGAGAGAAAAACATGGAATCTAGAAGGATGGTACTGACGAGTCTGTTCACATAGCAGCGATGGAGATGCAGACGTAGAGAACAGACTTACGGACAAGGGTGGGGAACAAGACGGAGAGGGTGAGATGAGTGGAGAGACCAGCATGGACGCAGGTACACCATTTGTAAATACACAACCAATGGGAATTTGCTGTAGGACTCAGGGAACTCAAACTGGGGCTCCGTAATCACCTAGAGAGGTGGAATGGGTGTGAGGTGGGAGGGAGATTCAAGAGCAAGAGGACATAGGTACACCTGTGGTTAATTCATGTGGATGTATGACAAATCAAACCAAAATTAGAAAGCAATGAACAATCAACTAAAAAGAAATAACTGTTTAAAAAATATGAACATAAACAAATTTTGCAACAAGGTAATTCCATTTAAAAAACTATAGAAAGTTTAGAAAACAACAAAAGATCTACATGACCATTGGTCTGGCGATCAGGTCTAACACACACACACAAAAGCCAACTTACCAAATTATGAATATAAATTATTTAAAAGATTGACTTATAATTTTATACATTTACCCTGTGGAGGACCTTACTCGAGAGAACCAAAAACAAACTGTTAAATGAACCACGGACCACCCACCCTTGCCAGGCCACAGAGAAAAGAAAACCCTTGCAGGAGTCATCTTACAACAGGAGGTCCTGCTAAGGAACAAGGAACGAACACGCTACCACCAACCAGAATTCTGGAGAGGTCAGAAGGAGATGGGAGGCTCCAGTTCAGAGGTCCTACCCACCTCCCAGGATCCACTTTGCTGGAATCCATCTCAGCTGAGTGATGCGTGTGCCCCCAAGAAGGATCCCAATTCAGAATGACTGGCAAGAGACAGACCAGAAATTAACCCAATGATCATAAAACCTGAGACTGTGAGCCACGTGGCAGAGTGGCTCTCTCCGTTTCCCTCACCCTCCTGCCCTCCGCCCCGGCAGCCCTTCCTGATAAAGCTTCTCGCTTGGACAGCACTCCTCTCCTCAGACAACTCATTGCCAAGTGTCAGACAAGAACTCACTCTCAAGCCCTGGAAGGGATCCCCCTTCCTTCATCTAAAGCAATATCCAAGAGAAAATATCTTCAAAATGCTATCTTGTAGAGAAGGAAATCAGAGAAGGCAATGGCAGCCCGCTCCAGTACTATTGCCTGGAGAATCCCATGGACAGAGGAGCCTGGTAGGCTGCAACCCTGGGGTCGCTAAGAGTCGGACACGACTTCACTGAGGGACTTCACTTTCACTTTTCACTTCCATGCACTGGAGAAGGACATGGCAACCCACTCCAGTGTTCTTGCCTGGAGAAGCCCAGGGATAGAGGAGCCTGGTAGGCTGGCGCCTACGGGGTCGCACAGAGTCAGACACGACTGAAGTGACTCAGCAGCAGCAGCAGAGAAGGAAATGGCACCACCTGCAGTATTCTGGCCTCAGAAATCCCAGGGACAGAGGAGCTTGGTGGGCTACAGTCCAAAAGAAATGCAGGGCATTTCTGAGGGGAGGAAACAGTCCCAGGGAAGCTGAGGTACTCACCAAAGGCCCCAGAGCTTTTGATAGCACACCAGAGCTGTGGCTGAGGATTCCCAGCTG
>NW_024080543.1:1598082-1609327 GCF_014754425.2 Oryx dammah
GCCATGTCCTTCTCCAGTGCATGGAAGTGAAAAGTGAAAGTGAAGTCCCTCAGTGAAGTCGTGTCCGACTCTTAGCGACCCCAGGGTTGCAGCCTACCAGGCTCCTCTGTCCATGGGATTCTCCAGGCAATAGTACTGGAGCGGGCTGCCATTGCCTTCTCTGATTTCCTTCTCTACAAGATAGCATTTTGAAGATATTTTCTCTTGGATATTGCTTTAGATGAAGGAAGGGGGATCCCTTCCAGGGCTTGAGAGTGAGTTCTTGTCTGACACTTGGCAATGAGTTGTCTGAGGAGAGGAGTGCTGTCCAAGCGAGAAGCTTTATCGGGAAGGGCTGCCGGGGCGGAGGGCAGGAGGGTGAGGGAAACGGAGAGAACCACTCTGCCACGTGGCTCACAGTCTCAGGTTTTATGATCATTGGGTTAATTTCTGGTCTGTCTCTTGCCAGTCATTCTGAATTGGGATCCTTCTTGAGGGCACACGCATCACTCAGCCGAGATGGATTCCAGCGAAGTGGATCCTGGGAGGTGGGTAGGACCTCTGAACTGGAGCCTCCCATCTCCTTCTGACCTCTCCAGGATTCTGGTTGGTGGTAGCGTGTTCGTTCCTTGTTCCTTAGCAGGACCTCCTGTTGTAAGATGACTCCTGCAAGGGTTTTCTTTTCTCTGTGGCCTGGCAAGGGTGGGTGGTCCGTGGTTCATTTAACAGTTTGTTTTTGGTTCTCTCGAGTAAGGTCCTCCACAGGGTAAATGTATAAAATTATAAGTCAATCTTTTAAATAATTTATATTCGTAATTTGGTAAGTTGGCTTTTGTGTGTGTGTGTTAGACCTGATCGCCAGACCAATGGTCATGTAGATCTTTTGTTGTTTTCTAAACTTTCTATAGTTTTTTAAATGGAATTACCTTGTTGCAAAATTTGTTTATGTTCATATTTTTTAAACAGTTATTTCTTTTTAGTTGATTGATCATTGCTTTCTAATTTTGGTTTGATTTGTCATACATCCACATGAATTAACCACAGGTGTACCTATGTCCTCTTGCTCTTGAATCTCCCTCCCACCTCACACCCATTCCACCTCTCTAGGTGATTACGGAGCCCCAGTTTGAGTTCCCTGAGTCCTACAGCAAATTCCCATTGGTTGTCTATTTACAAATGGTGTACCTGCATCCATGCTGGTCTCTCCACTCATCTCACCCTCTCCGTCTTGTTCCCCACCCTTGTCCATAAGTCTGTTCTCTACGTCTGCATCTCCATCGCTGCTATGTGAACAGACTCGTCAGTACCATCCTTCTAGATTCCATGTTTTTCTCTCTTTGACTGACTTCCCTGTTTAATACACTCTAGGTTCATCCCCCTCATTAGAACGGATTCAAATGTGTTCCTTCTTATGGCTGCATTCCATACAGGCTCTGATTGTTCCTTAGCCATGGTTTAAGGAGGGTCATGGAGCTCTTCTGCTCCATGTCAGTTTGGGCTTCCAGTCTGAGTGCTCACAACAGAGTTGCTTCTGGGTGAGCCCTCCGAGGTCTGTGAGCGCCGGGCTGCCCGCTCTTCTCTGGCGGCCCGCAGGGGGCGCCAAACGCCCCTCTGAGCCGTGGGCGCAGGACGCTTTGCCTTTAGACTCTGCTCGGTGAGCAGCTGGCTGGCGGGAGCTTTGTCTCAGGACCATCAGGGCTCAGGCTTCTGGATAACAGGGCTGCATCCAGGCTGAGAGGAGCAGGGTTGCCTCAGTGCCCACCAGCAGGGAGGTGCTGCAAGAGCAAAAAAATGAGGACGGAGTAGACTTTTCTGTGTCCAGCTGAGGGCTGACTGGAGGTTAGAGGTATCAGAGGACTCAGGCGGGAAAGAGCTCCTTGTGCAAAACGGTGGGTTTTTAGTTAGATTTGTGTTAGATGATCTCGAGGATGACCACTGATGTTCTTCCGTGTAGGTGGCCGTTTTTCTGTCACTGTTTCTTGAGAAGACTGTCCTTTCCTCTTTGCTTCTTCCTGGTTTGATTTTCATGAACTGACCATGTACGTGTGGGTTCGTTCCTGGGCTCTCTATTCTCTCCTGGAGTCCATGTGTCTGTGTTCCTGCCAGTTCCTCACGGTGGTGGCCACTACAGCTCCGTGATGTACTTTGAAGTCGTATAGGAAGATGCCTCCAGCTGTGTTCTTCTTTCTCAGAGTCTTTTCGGCCGTTTAAGGTCCTGTTCAATATCAGCAGTCTAATATTAGAAATATTTCTATTTCTGTGAAAAAATGCCATCGAATATTACTTTGTGATTGCAGTCAGTGTATTTGTTGATGACTTTGGTTGGAATGGACCTTTTAATTCCTCATTGTTGCAGTGCGTGAGCGTGGAATAGTTTTCTGTGTATTTGTGTTTTCTTTGGTTTCTTTATCAGTGCTTTCTAGTTTTCTGACGACTGGTCTTTTATGTCCTTGATTACGTTTGTTGCTGGCTGTTTTATTGTTTTTGATGCAGTGATAAGTGGGATTTTCTTAATGTTTGTTTCTGCTTGTTATTAGTGTATAGAAACGCAAGTGATGATTTGTCTATTGATTGGGATCATAAATGGTAATATTTTATTTGATTTTAAATTGATCCGAAATGATTCAGCTTTACTGAATGTAGTCTAACAACTTTTTGTGAAGTTATGTGGAAAACTTTTATTTGTAAAATCTGTTTCTCCTCCAATAGGTCATCCAGAGGACCCAAACCATGGTGGTTCCTAATAGACTTCCCACAGTACTTCTTCATTCCATGTGGACTCCTTCAAGGGCAGTGAGCATCACAGCTTCCCTTGAACTTTGTCTGGGTAAGTCTTGGCCTGTAGAAGAAAGTTTCCTGCCTGTCTACTCTACATTTCTTTTGTGGTATTGATATGGTTGTTTTCAAACATAGTTTCCTTTCCAGTCATTTAAAATGTACAGAAAACGCCTAGCAATGGGAAAAAGTCCTGGCATTTGCCACATCATCTAAAATACTCTATGTGTTTTATCCAAAATGGGTACCTTCTATAGAACCAGCACATAATCTCCAAAATCAGGAAATCATATCCACAGCCCCACTTCCACTTTTAGCAATTGTTCAAGTGTATGAATATATCTTTTTTCCATCCTCGTCCTTTTTTCTTTATTTAGAGTGTTACTGACATTTCCAGTTATTTGGATGGATTGAAAGCAGACATGGTGAATATAGGTTCTGGGTGGCCTTTTCTATATGGATTTTTTTTCACTGAAGTTGGGGTTTTAATGTTTATTTATGTTGTAACATGTATGAATCCTGCATTCTTTTTCCCCCCATAGCAATTAAAAATAAATAATATGCCATTTACCATTTAGATATTGGTAAGCATACAGTGTTGTAGCAGACAACCTTTACTTGTTTCGCAAACCAGTTTAATAATGTGCACCTTGTGCGTGCTTTGGAGAAACTCAGGAAACTGAGTCAGTGACTGAAATGGCCCAAGATATCACCTTAGATACCATCTTCACCTAAAAACAAAACAGGCACTTCCTGGTGGTCCAGTGGCTGAGACCGGACACTCCCAAAGAAGGAGGCTCAGGTCCATTCCCTGATCCGAGAACTAGATCTCCTATGCCACAACGAAGAGTTTGCATGCTGTAGCTAAATATCTGGCTTGCCTCAATGAAGGTCGACCTGGCACAGCCAAATCAAAAAAAAAACAAATGTTAAAGAAATAAAACCAAAGGAAAGGAAGGGTACGGTTTTTGTACAGATTTACGGCTTAGCTTTCCCTATTGACAGAAAAGAAAAAGTTTCAAAAGACTGTGTCTCATCCTTCTATCTGGCATATAGAGAGGATTCCTTTGAAATGAGATTTCTCCGGTAAATGTGACTCACAGAAGAGCCGTCTTGAACTTGGGTTTCAGAGATGATCATGTGTCCTCAAAAAAAAAAAAAAAGTTAATTGGGTCCAACGAATTCTCATGCTGAGGTGGTATATTTTGTGGTAGCATTTGCTCCCCTTCACTTTGGATGTATCCCCATTTGTTTTCACTGTCATCTACTGAAGACATCCTGACATTTGAAAGTTTTTAGTTATTACAAGTAGAGCTGTTGTGTATAATCGTGTGATACTTTTTGTCTGGACACGTTTTCAAAGCTGTTTAGTAAGTGCTAGACATATAGTATTCAGGTCACAGGTGAGCCTTGTTTAGCTGTGGAAAAATCCAGCTACGTTTCTCTGTGGCATGTGGGATCTTCCGGGGTGGGTGATCGAACTAGAGTGTCTTGCGTTGTCAGGCAGATTCTTTACCACTGAGCCACCAGAGAAGCTGTGCCCCCCTCTTTTGTTGAGTTTACTGGATCTAATAGGTGTGCAGTGCTACTTCACTGTTATTTTAGTTTGTAATTTCCTCATGATATGTGATTTTGAGTATTTTTGATAGGCTTATTTACCATCTTTATATTTTTGTAGGCCAGGTGTTTAGGTTTATACATTCTTAATGAGAATGTTCTAGATTTTTTGGTATAGTTGGAGTACAATCCTTTATCAGATATGTATTTTATAACTATATTTTTCTGTGGCTTGTGTTTAAGTTTTGTGAATAAGGTTTTTCACAGTTTAAATTTCTAATTTTTTAAAGTTGATGTTATATATGTTTTATATCCTCCTTTGGATAGACTTTAGTGTGTTGTTGTTGTTGTTAAATTTTATAAGCAAAACTGAGGTACTGTAGATACAGTTTTAAGCTAAGCTGAGGTAGCATAGATATAGTTTTGCCTTTTGTCTGTTGAGAAGTTTGAGTGAGTTTGGTGTAAACTGTAAAATTATGTCTACATTCATTTGACTGGATATAGCTTCCAATTATTTGTCTAACTGGTTTTGGAGATACCCCGGGAAGTCAGGTTTTCCAAGGGAAACTGAGGTCCACGAAACACGAACTCTCTTCGATCCGTCGGAATCACTTTCTGCTTTTTCTGACAGATTTGACTTGTTTGGATATCTCATACGAGTGGAATCACAGAACGTTTGTCCTTTTTTTGGTCTGGTTTATTTCACTTCATGTAATGACCATAAGGTTTGTCCACATTGTCGCATTGTCAGAATGACTGACTCTGGAGGGCCGAATCAGATTCCACTGTGTGTATACCACAGTTTGTTTATGGAATGGGCTGCCATGGACACTTAGATTACTTCCGTTTGTTTGCCAGTGTGAATCATGCTGTTGTGAGTATGACTGAAGAAGTATACGTGTTTTCAGCCCCCTTTCCCAAACCTTTTGGGTACATAGCGTGAATTGGAATTGAACTATGTATTTATTCCACGTGTTGGTTTTGCAGTCATTTCTGGAATGTCTTGCAGAGTGGCAGCACCATTTAATGTAATTTTTTGTACGGTGGAATACCGTTGAAGCTTCTGAATATACCCTGTGTTGCATATTCAGTCACCCACCAATAGACACTTGAATGAGTTCTACCTTTGAGCTATTGTGAATGTCACTATGAATATGTGTGTACCAGTTTTTGTTTGAATTATTAACAAATACATTACTATATATGAAAGAAGCCACAAGGACTTCCTGTACAGTTTAGGAAACTATTGAATATCTTATGATCATGTATAATGGAAGAGACTCTCAAAAGGAATATATGAAAAAGACACAGTAACCATGATAATTATCATGCCAACACTATGAGTTATCATAGCGCTACTCAACGTGCCTTTATACATGCCACTAAAATATTCACATCTGTAAGTATATTATTAAAAAATTACATAAAAAATCAAGAAATCAGACAGAGAATAAATACACTTCCTGTCATTGCTCATCATCACTTATACGCTAATACTACCTGTAACGCTCATTGTATTAGTGCTGGACTAGGCATTGACATTCTTGTAAACCAAGAGATTGTGAAGGTGTAAGGAAGTATAACTTATTGAATTCCTTAATGAAGGATTATAGAACTCTATGTCCATGAAGTGAATGAAAGTCCGTTTCATTGAGCCACATTCTTACTAGAGCGATGAGCTTGCACCCCACCCAACGTTAGTTCCCAATGAAATCCTGCAGTCCTCTGGCCTCCATGTCTGCTTCCTGCTATCGAGAAAGAACAGATGAGGAAGTCCTGATAAAACCGATGCTATTTTTCTTTTTCTGATTTGTATTTTATCGCAGGGCTTGGCAAAAAGAGGGCCTAACCTGTTTTTAGAGTTCCATCCCAAGGGTTCCTCTGGCATGTTACGTATGTTGAGAAACTGCTGATTATTTTCAACAAAAGACAATGATCTGCACTTCACTATCTGTTGCTTGAGCTGGAATAGCAGGCATCCTTTGAAGTGCAGTCCTTCATGCTGAAGTAGGCATCCCTGAAGCAATAGCTTCCCATGCATTGGTAATAATTTTTCAGTTATACCCATCATCACTGGAGGAACTGACTCGTCCCAGTAATAACAAGAGTACCCAGTATAACAGTTCCTTGACTTACGAGTACTTCCTATGAGTACCCTTATGAGAACTTCTTCCAATGTTGTTTCTCCTCCTTTGGTCACGAACAGTAGAAGCTGACGGCAGCGGTCCTTGAAATGTATGTCGCTTCCCAGGTGGCACAGTTGGTAAATAATCTACCTACCAGCGCAGGAGGTGGAAGCGATGTGGGTTTGATCCCCGGTTCAGGAAGATAACAATTCATACACATGTTTTATGTGAACAAGTTTGATACTCATGAGTTTTTTTCTTCTGTATCCAGAAAAACAAATGCTCTTCAAGGACACTCAAAGAACCCTGATTTTGAAAATCAGATCTGTATTGTGAGCAGTGCTTAGATATCCATGAGTCGAAGCATAGGATTATGCCTATCATCCTCGTATTTCCCTCAGTGAAATATGTTGAGGAAAGCTCTTCATTCATGGTCTAGATTCACAAAGAAGCTAAATAGCATTCATCCTTTACATGGACAACTGTGAATTTAAATCTCCAGTGAATCCTGTGTGACAACCACACATACCAACATGAGTTATTAGTACTATATCAATATTTTTAGTCCTATTGTATTTCAACTAAAAAACTCAATACATAATTGTACATGAACTCAAGACATAAAATCAGTGCAAATACAAAATGTTCCATCCTCTGAGAAAGGGAGAACAAAATCTGTGCTTAGCCTATTGCATTTTTATGTATTAGATCCTTAAGGAGTTTATTCACCGCACCCAACGAATGATTCACAAATCTTCAGAGAAGAAAGGATCATTTCTCTTTCACAATGAGTAGTTCAACTCTTGTCAAAGCAGTGTCATAAGTGAGTCTAATTTTGTGTGAGACCATGAAAAGTCAGTGTTTTCATGATGCTTGTGCTTATGACGGGAGGAGGTCTGAGAAGGCGCTTCTGAAGGTTTATTCATACCAGTCGTTCTCATATGTATGGAGTCTTTAAAGGTTGAATCACTGAGGTGTCGTTTCTCCACTTGTACTAGGCTGAGTAGCAACACGCCCTTTGTCCCTGAGTGCGGTAGACGTGTTCCCAACCTGTCTGTCTTCTGTCCTCTGGAGTATGTATCGCTCGAGCTCTCCACAGCCTAGTAGATGGAAATCGTCAGGATATTCTGGACACCCTTTTTATTTCAGTCTGTTCAGGAGGTTTCAACGGCTGCAAACCTCTGGATTTTACAAAGCACTTTTAACAACCTCAGATGCAGGATACAAGTCAACACTCGTGACAGCCACGGGCTTCCATGCCCTATACATGATTGTTGGCTTTGCTTTCATAATCATCCTGTTTGTTATACCAACTAAGATGTCACTGTATTTTTTTATTATCATTTTCTCTTGGATGGTTTTTAGATCTATTATGGATTTTCCTATATATCTTCACTTCTTGGTGAGGGTCTTATGTTAGTAGTAGTTACTACAACTGACTTCCTGTCAGTTAGCTGTGGCAGAATAGAAAAAAGAATGACAAACTGTATATTATGAATATTATGTATATTATTCATTTTATCGTTTGCAGTCATCCAATTCCAAGTTTCTGAAATAAACATTCAGAAAAATCACATCCTTTTGAGTGTCCATTTGACTGAATAGGAGCACGGAAATGTTATTCCATAAAATTGTTTACAGTTTCCATTACGTTTCTCCTGTTTGATGTGGATATCAGCCTTTGGTTCTCTCAATAGCTTTGCAAGAAAAAAATTAATTAGAGCTCCTATGGTAATTTTACTGTTCGCAATAAGTATAGCATAAAGTGAACACAGAAGAGGTTAGAGTAGACCAAATATGAAAGTTAGTTTGAAAGAAAACATAGTGTTGAACGTTTACATTAGGAATATAGTGATGAAGTTCCTTTATTATTATTCTATCCTTTCAGTTTCTTTCGCAGGGGTGTTCATGTACAGATTCCAGTACTATGGCTAGAGTGAATAATAGGATCATTATTCTGGAGAGCAACTCTACTAAGTCTTAACGTTCATGTCACTCAGGTTTTTTAATCCCTATTATGTTCGTCGTGTTTGTCGTTTGTGAAGCCACATAAGTTGCATTCATTCAGGCAATAGTATCAAACAGCTAGGGCATCCATTATAGATGTGAATCGATATAGAATGTGAATCCATTTCCCCGTGAGAAGTTATTATTGAAGGTATTCTATGAATGCCAGTAACAAAGCTGTGCAGAAATAATACCATGTTTATGAAGAAAACAAGATTTACTCATTTGTTTTCCTATTCTATTTCTTTTAAACCGATTTAATGACAACAGGCTTCACTTTTCATTCACTTGTATGACTATCAGGAGTTTGACCAGGTTGAAGAAGATGACTCGTTTGTAGTCTTCCTTATCAGCTCATCCCATCTACTAGCTTTAAAATCATTTAGTACAGAGCTCACCGTCTAGGTGTTCAGTGTTCAGTTTGCTTATCATGCAGGATCCTTTTAAAAGTAAAAGCATGTCTGTATGAGTTAGAGCTCCAATCCCAACAGTCCATGTAGAAGCTTCCCCTGAGAAATGTATCGTTTTTGCACCAATGCTCCTGAAATGTGTGAATGTGGTATACCACGCATCACAATAAGTGTAAACAGCTTCCCATGCTACTTATTTGAAACGGCCACTCCTCATGACATTCTCATTCGTTTGAGGACTAAATATAGCCAACTTAGGCTATGTTTGCCAAATAGACTTGGAAATATACTTCACACAGTCCTTCATCGATGCCAGTTTTCAGATCGAAGAAACCCTTGCTACATGACGGTTGTGAACACGTATACTCATGCTTTGTTTGAGATTTTAAAGTCATTCTTCATTTTTGTTGGAGGAACGGTTCTGTCTGTGCCCCGTGGATCCCCAATCCACCGATGTTCATGTGTCTTGGGGCTTCCCAGGTGGTTCTCGTGGTAAAGAACACACAGAACATGCCGATGCAGGAGACATAGGAGATATGGGTTCGATCCCTGGGGCAGGAAGATATCTCCTGAGGGAGAGCATGGCAACCCACTCCAGTATCCTTGCCTAGAGAATCCCATGGAGAGAGGAGCCTGGTGGGGCCTAGTCCATATGATCCCAAAGAGTTGGACACAATGTAAGTGACTTAGCACAGCACATGACTCATTGGCATAGCGAATATAATGGAGATGACAGAAAAAGAAGCGCCAGCAGGCGAAAGTCAATCTTCATCACTTTTAAACTTTGGAGTTTATTGCGATATTTTACATCCATGTTGGTATGACTTCATAGTTGGAGAGTCAATGCACATGTATTATGTATGATTGTGTTATATGTATGTTGAGGGAAGATATATTTTTATGTGGTTTGACATATGGGTCCCATTTCATTCGTTGGCATATGCATACTCATCACTCATCATCATTTTTTGAAAAGACCATTGGTTTTTTTTATTATTTTTATTTTATTTTATTTTATTTTATTTATTTATTTTTTTACTTTACAATTCTGTATTGGTTTTGGCATACATTGACATGAATCCACCACGGTGAACATGCGTTCCCAAACATGAACCCCCTTCCCCACAACATCTCTCTGGGTCATCCCCGCGTACCAGCCCCAAGCGTGCCATATCCTGCATCGGACATAGACTGGCAATTCGATTCTTACATGATATTATACATGTTTCAATGCCATTCTCCCAAATCATCTCACCCTCTCCCTCTCCCACTGAGTCCAAAAGTCCGCTATACACATCTGTGTCTTTTTTGCTGTCCTGCATACAGGGTCATCATTGCCATCTTTTAAATTCCATATATATGTGTTAGTATACTGTATTGGTGTTTTTCTTTCTGGCTTACTTCACTCTGTATAATCGGCTCCAGTTTCATCCATCTCATCAGAACTGATTCAAATGTATTCTTTTTAACGGCTGAGTAATACTCCATTGTGTATATGTACCACAGCTTTCTTATCCATTCATCTGCCGATGGACATCTAGGTTGTTTCCATGTCCTGGCTATTATAAACAGTTCTGCGATGAACATTGGGGTACATGTGTCTCTTTCAATTCTGGTTTCCTCCATGTGTATGCCTAGCAGTGGGATTGCTGGGTCATAAGGCAGTTCTATTTGCCATTTTTTAAGGAATCTCCACACTGTTCTCCATAGTGGCTGTACTAGTTTGCATTCCCACCAACAGTGTAGGAGGGTTCCCTTCTCTCCACACCCTCTCCAGCATTTATTGCTTGCAGATTTTTGGATCACAGACATTCTAACTGGTGTGAAGTGGTACCTCATTGTGGTTTTGAGTTGCATTTCTCTAATAATGAGTGATGTTGAGCATCTTTTCATGTGTTTGTTAGCCATCCGTATGTCTTCTTTGGAGAAATGTCTATTTAGTTCTTTGGCCCATTTTTTGATTGGGTTATTTTTCTGGAATTGAGCTGCAGGAGTTGCTTGTATATTTTTGAGATTAGTTGTTTGTCAGTTGCTTCATTTGCTATTATTTTCTCCCATTCGGAAGGCTGTCTTTTCACTTTGCTTATATTTTCCTTTGTTGTGCAGAAACTTTTAATTTTAATTAGGTCCCATTTGTTTATTTTTGCTTTTATTTCCAGAATTCTGGGAGGTGGATCATAGAGGATCCTGCTGTGGTTTATGTCGGAGAGTGTTTTGCCTATGTTCTCCTCGAGGAGTTTTATAGTTTCTGGTCTTACATTTAGATCTTTAATCCATTTTGAGTTTATCTTTGTGTGCGGTGTTAGAAAGTGATCTAGTTTCATTCTTTTACAAGTGGTTGACCAGTTTTCCCAGCACCACTTGTTAAAGAGATTGTCTTTACTCCATTGT
>NW_024080543.1:1609427-1618429 GCF_014754425.2 Oryx dammah
TTTAGATCTTTAATCCATTTTGAGTTTATCTTTGTGTGCGGTGTTAGAAAGTGATCTAGTTTCATTCTTTTACAAGTGGTGGACCAGTTTTCCCAGCACCACTTGTTCAAGAGATTGTCTTTACTCCACTGTATATTCTTGCCTCCTTTGTCAAAGATAAGGTGTCCATATGTGTGTGGATTTATCTCTGGGCTTTCTATTTTGTTCCATTGATCTATATTTCTGTCTTTGTGCCAATACCATACTGTCTTGATGACTGTGGCTTTGTAGTATTCCTCCAGTTCCATTCTTCTTTCTCAAGATTGCTTTGGCTATTCGTGGTTTTTTGTATTTCCATACAAATCTTGAAATTATTTGTTCTAGTTCTGTGAAAAATATCACCGGTATCTTGATAGGGATTGAACTGAATTTGTAAATTGCTTTGGGTAATATATGGTATACCACATTCACACATTTCAGTAGCATTGGTGCAAAACCTATACATTTCTCAGGGGAAGCTTCTACATGGACTGTTGGGATCAGAGTTCTAACTCATACAGACATACTTTTACTTTTAAAAGGATCCTGCATGATAAGCAAACAAAACACTGGATGAACACCTAGATGGTGAGCTCTGTACTAAATGATTTTAAAGCTAGTAGATGGGATGAGCTGATAACGAAGACTAGAAACGAGTCATCTTCTTCAAATTGGTCAAACTGCTGATAGTCATACAAGTGAATGAAAAGTTAAGCCTCTTGTCATTAAATCGGTTTAAAAGAAATAGAATAATAAAACAAATTAGTAAATTGTGTTTTCTTAATAAACACTGTATTATTTCTGCACAGCTTTGTTACTGGCATTCATAGAATACCTTCAATAATAACTTGTCACGGTGAAACGGATTCACATTCTATATCGATTCACATCTATAATTGATGCCGCAGCTGTTTGATACTATTGCTTGAACGAATACAACTCATGTGACTTCACAAACTACAAACACTACCAACATAATAGGTATTAAAAAAAAAAAACCTTGAGTGACATGAGCGTTAAGACTTAGTAGAGTTGCTCTCGAGAATAATGATCCTATTATTCACTCTAGCCATAGTACTGGAATCTGTACATGAACACCCCTGCAAAAGAAACTGAAAGGATAGAATAATAATAAAGGAACTTCATCACTACATTCCTACTGTAAACGTTCAACACTATGTTTTCTTTTAAACTAACTTTCATATTTGGTCTACTCTAACCCTTTCTGTGTTCACTTTATGCTATACTTATTGCTAACAGTAAAATTACCATAAGGAGCTCTAATTAATTTTTTTTTACTTGCAAAGCTAGTGACAGAACCAAAGGCCAATATCCACATCAAACAGGAGAAACGTAATGGACACTGTACAAAAGGTTGTGATTTTTCTGAATGTTTATTTCAGAAACTTGGAATTGGAGACTGCAAACAATAAAACTAATAATATATTGATACATAATATTAATAATATACAGTTGGTCATTCTTTTTTCTATTGCACCACAGCTAACTGACTGGAAGTCAGTTGTAGTAACTACTACTAACATAAGACCCTCACCAAGAAGTGAAGATATATAGGAAAATCCATAATAGATCTAAAAACCACCAAAGATAAAATGATAATAAAAAATACAGTGACATCCTAGTTGGTATAAGAAACAGGATGTTTATGAAAGCAAAGCCCACAGTCATGTATAGGCCATGGAAGCCTGTGGCTGTCGCGAGTGTTGACTTGTATCCTTCATCTGAGGTTGTTAAAAGTGCTTTGTAAAATCCAGAGGTTTGCAGCGGTTGTAACCTCCTGAACAGGCTGAAATAAAAAGGGTTTCCAGAATATCCTGACGATTTCCATCTACTAGGCTGTGGTGAGCTCAAGCAATACATACTCCAGAGGACAGAAGACAGACAGGTTGGGAAGATGTCTACTGCACTCAGGGAGAAAGGGCATGTTGCTACTCAGCCCAGTACAAGTGTAGAAGCAACACCTCAGTGATTCACCCTTTAAAGACTCCATACATATGAGAACGACTGGTATGAATAAACCTTCAGAAGTGCCTTCTCAGACCTCCCATCATAAGCACAAGCATCATGGAAACACTGAGGATTCATGGTCTCACACAAAATTAGACTCACTTATGACTTTGCTTTGAGAAGAGTTGAACTACTCATTGTGAAAGAGAAATGATCCTTTCTTCTCTGAAGATTTGTGAATCATTCGTTGGGTGCGGTGAATATGATACTGAAGGATCTAATACATAAAAATGCAATAGGCAAAGCACAGAGATATTTTTCTCCCTTTCTCAAAGGATGGAACACTTTGTATTTGCACTGATTTTATGTCTTGAGTTCATGTACAATTATGTATTGAGATTTTTAGTTGAAATACAATAGGACTAAAAATATTGATATAATACTAATAACTCATGTTGGTATGTATGGTTGTCACATAGGATTCACAGGAGATTTAAATACTCATAAGGGTACTCATAGGAAGTACTCGTAAGTCAAGGAACCGTTATACTGGCTACTCTCGTTATTACTGGGACAAGTCAGTTCCTCCAATGATGATGGGTATAACTGAAAAATTATTACCAATGCATGGGATGCGATGTCTACATGATAAATGTTTTTGTTCCTCTTATACTGTTGCTTCAGGGATGCCTACTTCAGCATGAAGGACTGCACTTCAAGCGATGCCTGCTATTCCAGCTCAAGCAACAGATAGTGAAGTGCAGATCATTGTCCTTTGCTGAAAATAATCAGCAGTTAGTTTGTCAACATATGTGACATGCCAGAGTAACCCTTGGGATGGAACTCTAAAAACAGGTTAGGCCCTCTTTTTGCCAAGCCCTGCGATAAAATACAAATCAAAAAGAGAAAAAGAGCATCGGTTTTGTCAGGTCTTCCTCATCTTTTCTTTCTCGATAGCAGGAAGCAGACATTGAGGCCAGAGGACTGCAGGATTTCATTGGGAACGAACGTTGGGTTGGGTGCAAGCTCATCACTCTAGTAAGAATGTGGCTCAATTAAACAGACTTCTTCATGGACATAGAGTTCTATAATCCTTCATTAAGAAATTCAATAAGTTATACTTCCTTACACCTTCACAATCTCTTGGTTTACAAGAATGTCAATTCCTAGTCCAGCACTTATACAATGAGTGTTACAGGTAGTATTAGCGTATAAATGATGACAAGCAATGACAGGAAGTGTATTTATTCTCTGTTTGAATTCTTGATATTTTATGTAATTTTTTTTATAATATACATACAGATGTGAATATTTTAGTGGCATGTATAAATACACGTTGAGTAGCACTATGATAACTCATAGTGTTGGCACAGTAATGATCACGGTTACTATGTCTTTTTCATATACTCCTTTTGAGAGTCTCTTCCAGTATACATTCTCATAAGATATTCAATAGCTTCCTAAACTGTACAGTAGGTCCTTGTGGCTTCTTTCATATATAGTAATGTATTTGTTAATAATTCAAACAGAAACTGGTACACACATATTCATAGTGACATTCAAGTGTCCATTGGTGGGTGACTGAATATGCAACACAGGGTATATTCAGAAGCTTGAACAGTATTCCACCATACAAAAAAAGTACATTAAATGGTGCTGCCACTCTGCAAGACATCACAGAAATGACTCCGAAACGAACACATGGAATAAATACATAGTTCAATTCCAATTCATGCTATGTACCCAAAAGGTTTGGGAAAGGGGGCTGAAAAACTGTATACTTCTTCAGCCATACTCACAACAGCATGATTCACACTGGCAAACAAACAGAAGTAATCTAAGTGTCCATGGCAGCCCATTCCATAAACAAACTGTGGTATACACACAGTGGAATCTGATTCGGCCCTCCAAAGTCAGTAATTCTGACAATGTGACAATGTGGACAAACCTTATGGTCATTATATTAAGTGAAATAAGCCAGACCAAAAAAAGGACAAACATTCTGTGATTCCACTCGTATGAGATATCCAAACAAGTCAAATCTGCCAGAAAAAGCAGAAAGTGTTTCCGACGGATCGAAGAGAGTTCGTGTTTCGTGGACCCCAGTTTCCCTTGGAAAAACTGACTTCCCATGATATCTCCAAAACCAATTAGACAAATAATTGGAAGCTCTATCCAATCAAATGAATGTAGACATAATTTTAGAGTTTACACCAAACTCACTCAAACTTCTCAACAGACAAAAGGCAAAACTGTATGTATGATACCTCAGCTTTGCTTAAAACTGTATCTACAGTACCTCAGTTTTGCTTATAAAATTTAACAACAACAACAGCACACTAAAGTCTATCCAAAGGAGGATTTAAAACATATATAACATCAACTTAAAAAAATTAGAAATTTAAACTGTGAAAAACCTTATTCACAAAACTTAAACCCAAGCCACAGAAAAATATAGTTATAAAATACATATCTGATAAAGGATTGTACTCCAACAATACCAAAAAATCTAGAACAATCTCATAAAAATGTATAATCCTAAACACCTGGCCTACAAAAATATAAAGATAGCAAATAAGCCTATCAAAAATAATCAAAATCACATATCATTAGGAAATTACAAACTAAAATAACAGTGAAGTAGCACTGCACACCTATTAGATCCAGTAAACTCAACAAAAGAGTGGGGCACAGCTTCTCTGGTGGCTCAGTGGTAAAGAATCTGCCTGACAACGCAAGACACTCTAGTTCGATCACCCACCCCGGAAGATCCCACATGCCACTGAGAAACGTAGCTGGATTTTTCCACAGCTAAACAAGGCTCACCTGTGACCTGAATACTACATGTGTAACACTTACTAAACAGCTTTGAAAACGTGTCCAGACAAAAAGTTTCACACAATTATACACAACAGCTCTACTTGTAATAACTAAAAAATTTCAAATATCGAGATGTCTTCAGTAGATGACTGTGTAAACAAATGGGGATACATCCAAAATGAAGGGGAGCAAATGCTACCACAAAATATACCACCTCAGCATGAGAATTCGTTGGACCAAATTATTATTTTTTTTTAGAGGACGCATGATCATCTCTGAAACCCAAGTTCAAGACGGCTCTTCTGTGAGTCAATTTACCAGAGAAATCTCATTTCAAAGGAATCCTCTCTCTATGCCAGATAGAAGGATGAGACACAGTCTTTTGAAACTCTTTTTTTCTTTTCTATCAATAGGGAAAGCTAAGCCGTAAATCTGTACAACAACCGTACCCTTCCTTTCCTTCGGTTTTATTTTTGTTAATATTTGTTTGTTTGTTTTAATTTGGCTGCGCCAGGTCGACCTTCATTGAGGCAAGCAAGATATTTGGCTACAGCATGCAAACTCTTCGCTGTGGCATGGGAGATCTAGTTCTCAGATCAGGGAATGAACCTGGGCCTCCTTCTTTGGGAGTGTCCAGTCTCAGCCACTGGACCACCAGGAAGTGCCTGTTTTGTTTTTAGGTGAAGATGGTATTTAAGGTGATATCTTGAGCCATTTCAGTCACTGACTCAGTTTCCTGAGTTTCTCCAAAGCACTCACAAGGTGCACATTGTTAAACTGATTTGGAAAACAAGTAAAGGTTGTCTGCTGCAACACTGTGTGCTTACAAATATCTAAACGGTAAATGGCATGTTATTTATTTTTAATTACTATGGGGAGAAAAAGAATGCAGGATTCATACATGTTACAACATGAATAAACATTAAAACCATCTTCAGTGGAAAAAATCCATATAGAAAAGGCCACCCAGAACCCATATTCACGATGTCTGCTTTCAATCCATCAAGTTTGTCCAAATAACTGAAAATCTCAGTAACACTCTAAACAAAGAAAAAAGGATGAGGATGGAAAAAAAGATATATTCACACACTTGAGCAATTGCTAAGAGTGGAAGTGGGGCTGTGGATTACATTATAATGTAGAAACCATATGATTTCCTGATTTTGGAGATTATGTGGTGGTTCTGCAGAAGGCACCCATTTTGGATAAAACACATAAGAGTATTTTAGATGATGTGGCAAATGCGAGCACCTTTTCCCATTGCTAGGCGTTTTCTGTACATTTTAAATGACTGGAAAGTAAACTATGTTTGAAAACAACCATGTCAATACCACAAAGGAAATTTAGAGTAGACAGGCAGGAAGGTTTCTTCTACAGGCCAAGACTTACCCAGACGAAGTTCAAGGGAAGCTGTGATGCTCACTGCCCTTGAAGGAGTCCACATGGAATGAAGAAGTACTGTGGGAAGTCTATTAGGAAACACCGTGGCTTGGGTCCTCTGGATGACCTATTGCAGGAGAAACAGATTTTACAAATAAAATTTTCCACGTAACTTGACAAAAAGTTGTTAGACTACAATCAGTAAAGCTGAATCATTTCGGATCGATTTACAACCGTATAAAATACTACCATTTACAATCCCAATCAATATACAAACATCACTTGCGTTTCTATACACTAATAACAAGCAGAAACAAAAATTAAGAAAACCCCACTTATCACTGCATCAAAAACAGTAAAACAGCCAGCAACAAACTTAATCAAGGACATAAAAGACCAGTCGTCTGAAAACGAGAAAGCACTGATAAAGAAACCAAAGGAAACACAAATACACAGAAAACTACTCCACGCTCACGCACTGGAACAATGAGGAATTAAAAGGTCCATTCCAACCAAAGTCATCAACAAATACACTGACTGCAATCACAAAATAATATTCAATGGCATTTTTCACACAAATAGAAATATTCCTAATATTAGACTGCTAATGTTGAACAGGACCTTAAACGGCCAAAAAGACTCTGAGAAAGAGGAACACAGCTGGAGGCATCCTCCTGTCCGACTTCAAACTGCATCACGGAGCTGTAGTGACCACCACCGTGAGGAACTGGCAGGAACACAGACACAGGGACTCCAGGAGAGAATAGAGAGCCCAGGAACGAACCCCACACGTACATGGTCAATTCCTGAAAATCAGAGCAGGAACGAGCGAAGAGGAAAGGACAGTCTTCCCAAGAAACAGTGACAGGAAAATGGCCACCTACACGGAAGAACATCAGTGGTCATCCTCGAGGTCATCTAACACAAACCTAACTAAAACCCCACCGTTTTTCACACGGAGCTCTTTCCCCCGAGTCCTCTGAGATGGACCTCCAGTCAGCCCTCAGCTGGACACAGGAAATGTCTACTCCGTCCTCATTTTTCGCTCTTGCAGCGCCTCCCTGCTGGTGGGCACTGAGGCAACCCTGCTCTTCTCTGCCTGAATGCAGCCCCGTTATCCAGAAGCCTGAGCCCTGATGGTCCTGAGACAAAGCTCCCGCCAGCCAGCTGCTCACCGAGCAGAGTCTAAAGGCAAAGCGTCCTGTGCCCGCGGGTCAGAGGGGGATTTGGCGCCCCCTGCGGGCCGCCAGAGAAGAGCGGGCAGCCCGGCGCTCACAGACCTCAGAGGGCTCACCCAGAAGCAGCTCTGCTGCGAGCACTCAGGCTGGAAGCCCAAACTGAAATGGAGCAGAATAGCTCCATGACCCTCTGCAAAACATGGCTAAGGAACACTCAGAGCCTGTATGGAATGCAGCCATAAAAAACAACACATTTGAGTCCGTTCTAATGAAGGGGATGAACCTAGGGTGTCTTAAACAGGGAAGTCAGTCAAAGAGAGAAAAACATGGAATCTAGAAGGATGGTACTGACGAGTCTGTTCACATAGCAGCGATGGAGATGCAGACATAGAGAACAGACTTACGGACAAGGGTGGGGAACAAGAGGGAGAGGGTGAGAGGAGTGGAGAGAGCAGCATGGATGCAGGTACACCAACATTTGTAAATAGACAACCAATGGGAATTTGCTGTAGGACTCAGGGAACTCAAACTGGGGCTCCGTAATCACCTAGAGAGGTGGGAATAGGTGGGAGGTGGGAGGGAGATTCAAGAGCAAGAGGACATAGGTACACCTATGGTTAATTCATGTGGGTGTATGACAAATCAAACCAATATTGTAAAGCAGTGATCAATGAACTAAAAAGAAATAACTGTTTAGAAAAATATGCACATAAACACAAACTTTGCAACAAGGTAATTCCATTTAAAACACTATAGAAATTTTAGAAAACAACAAAAGATCTACATGACCTTTGGTCTGGTGATCAGGTCTAACACACACAAAAAAAGCCAACTTACCAAATTATGAATATAAATTATTTAAAACGTTGCCTTTTATAATTTTATACATTTACCCTGTGGAGGACCTTACTCGAGAGAACCAAAAACAAACTGTTAAATGAACCACTGACCACCCACCCTTGCCAGGCCACAGAGAAAAGAAAACCCTTGCAGGAGTCATCTTACAACAGGAGGTCCTGGTAAGGAACAAGGAACTAACAAACTACCACCAACCAGAATTCTGGAGAGGTCAGAAGGAGATGGGAGGCTCCAGTTCAGAGGTCCTACCAACCTCCCAGGATCCACTTCGCTGGAATCCATCTCGGCTGAGTGATGCGTGTGCCCCCAAGAAGGATCCTAATTCAGAGTGACTGGCAAGAGACAAACCAGAAATTAACCCAATGACCATAAAACCTGAGACTGTGAGCCACGTGGCAGAGTGGTTCTCTCCGTTTCCCTCACCCTCCTGCCCTGCGCCCCGGCAGCCCTTCCCAATAAAGCCTCTCGCTTGGACAGCACTCCTCTCCTCAGACGACTCATTGCCAAGTGTCAGACAAGAACTCACTCTCAAGCCCTGGAAGGGATCCCCCTTCCTTCATCAAAAGCAATATCCAGGAGAAAATATCTTCAAAACGCTGTCTTGTAGAGAAGGAAATCAGAGAAGGCAATGGCAGCCCGCTCCAGTACCATTGCCTGGAGAATCCCATGGGCAGAAGAGCCTGGTAGGCTGCAGCCCTGGGGTGGCTGAGAGTCAGACACGACCTCACTGAGTGACTTCACTTTCACTTTTCACTTCCATGCACTGGAGAAGGACATGGC
>NW_024080543.1:1618929-1628430 GCF_014754425.2 Oryx dammah
CAGCTGGGAATCCTCAGCCACAGCTCTGGTGTGCTATCAAAAGCTCTTAGGCCTTTGGTGAGCACCTCAGCTTCCCTGGGACTGTTTCCTCCCCTCAGAAATGCCCTGCGTTTGGACTGTAGCCCACCAAGCTCCTCTGTCCCTGGGATTTCTGAGGCCAGAATACTGCAGGTGGTGCCATTTCCTTCTCTGCTGCTGCTGCTAAGTCGCTTCAGTCGTGTCTGACTCTGTGCGACCCCATAGACGGCGGCCTACCAGTCTCCTCTGTCCCTGGGATTCTCCAGGCAAGAACACTGGAGTGGGTTGCCATGTCCTTCTCCAGTGCATGGAAGTGAAAAGTGAAAGTGAAGTCACTCAGTGAGGTCGTGTCTGACTCTCAGCCACCCCAGGGCTGCAGCCTACCAGGCTCTTCTGTCCATGGGATTCTCCAGGCAATGGTACTGGAGCGGGCTGCCATTGCGTTCTCTGATTTCCTTCTCTACAAGACAGCGTTTTGAAGATATTTTCTCCTGGATATTGCTTTTGATGAAGGAAGGGGGATCCCTTCCAGGGCTTGAGAGTGAGTTCTTGTCTGACACTTGGCAATGAGTCGTCTGAGGAGAGGAGTGCTGTCCAAGCGAGAGGCTTTATTGGGAAGGGCTGCCAGGGCGGAGGGCAGGAGGGTGAGGGAAACGGAGAGAACCACTCTGCCACGTGGCTCACAGTCTCAGGTTTTATGGTCATTGGGTTAATTTCTGGTTTGTCTCTTGCCAGTCACTCTGAATTAGGATCCTTCTTGGGGGCACACGCATCACTCAGCCGAGATGGATTCCAGCGAAGTGGATCCTGGGAGGTTGGTAGGACCTCTGAACTGGAGCCTCCCATCTCCTTCTGACCTCTCCAGAATTCTGGTTGGTGGTAGTTTGTTAGTTCCTTGTTCCTTACCAGGACCTCCTGTTGTAAGATGACTCCTGCAAGGGTTTTCTTTTCTCTGTTGCCTGGCAAGGGTGGGTGGTCAGTGGTTCATTTAACAGTTTGTTTCTAGTTCTCTCGAGTAAGGTCCTCCACAGGGTAAATGTATAAAATTATAAAAGGCAACGTTTTAAATAATTTATATTCATAATTTGGTAAGTTGGCTTTTTTTGTGTGTGTTAGACCTGATCACCAGACCAAAGGTCATGTAGGTCTTTTGTTGTTTTCTAAAATTTCTATAGTGTTTTAAATGGAATTACCTTGTTGCAAAGTTTGTGTTTATGTGCATATTTTTCTAAACAGTTATTTCTTTTTAGTTCATTGATCACTGCTTTACAATATTGGTTTGATTTGTCATACACCCACATGAATTAACCATAGGTGTACCTATGTCCTCTTGCTCTTGAATCTCCCTCCCACCTCCCACCTATTCCCACCTCTCTAGGTGATTACGGAGCCCCAGTTTGAGTTCCCTGAGTCCTACAGCAAATTCCCATTGGTTGTCTATTTACAAATGTTGGTGTACCTGCATCCATGCTGCTCTCTCCACTCCTCTCACCCTCTCCCTCTTGTTCCCCACCCTTGTCCGTAAGTCTGTTCTCTATGTCTGCATCTCCATCGCTGCTATGTGAACAGACTCGTCAGTACCATCCTTCTAGATTCCATGTTTTTCTCTCTTTGACTGACTTCCCTGTTTAAGACACCCTAGGTTCATCCCCTTCATTAGAACGGACTCAAATGTGTTGTTTTTTATGGCTGCATTCCATACAGGCTCTGAGTGTTCCTTAGCCATGTTTTGCAGAGGGTCATGGAGCTATTCTGCTCCATTTCAGTTTGGGCTTCCAGCCTGAGTGCTCGCAGCAGAGCTGCTTCTGGGTGAGCCCTCTGAGGTCTGTGAGCGCCGGGCTGCCCGCTCTTCTCTGGCGGCCCGCAGGGGGCGCCAAATCCCCCTCTGACCCGCGGGCACAGGATGCTTTGCCTTTAGACTCTGCTCGGTGAGCAGCTGGCTGGCGGGAGCTTTGTCTCAGGACCATCAGGGCTCAGGCTTCTGGATAACGGGGCTGCATTCAGGCAGAGAAGAGCAGGGTTGCCTCAGTGCCCACCAGCAGGGAGGCGCTGCAAGAGCGAAAAATGAGGACGGAGTAGACATTTCCTGTGTCCAGCTGAGGGCTGACTGGAGGTCCATCTCAGAGGACTCGGGGGAAAGAGCTCCGTGTGAAAAACGGTGGGGTTTTAGTTAGATTTGTGTTAGATGACCTCGAGGATGACCACTGATGTTCTTCCGTGTAGGTGGCCATTTTCCTGTCACTGTTTCTTGGGAAGACTGTCCTTTCCTCTTCGCTCGTTCCTGCTCTGATTTTCAGGAATTGACCATGTACGTGTGGGGTTCGTTCCTGGGCTCTCTATTCTCTCCTGGAGTCCCTGTGTCTGTGTTCCTGCCAGTTCCTCACGGTGGTGGTCACTACAGCTCCGTGATGCAGTTTGAAGTCGGACAGGAGGATGCCTCCAGCTGTGTTCCTCTTTCTCAGAGTCTTTTTGGCCGTTTAAGGTCCTGTTCAACATTAGCAGTCTAATATTAGGAATATTTCTATTTGTGTGAAAAATGCCATTGAATATTATTTTGTGATTGCAGTCAGTGTATTTGTTGATGACTTTGGTTGGAATGGACCTTTTAATTCCTCATTGTTCCAGTGCGTGAGCGTGGAGTAGTTTTCTGTGTATTTGTGTTTCCTTTGGTTTCTTTATCAGTGCTTTCTCGTTTTCAGACGACTGGTCTTTTATGTCCTTGATTAAGTTTGTTGCTGGCTGTTTTACTGTTTTTGATGCAGTGATAAGTGGGATTTTCTTAATTTTTGTTTCTGCTTGTTATTAGTGTATAGAAACGCAAGTGATGTTTGTATATTGATTGGGATTGTAAATGGTAGTATTTTATACGGTTGTAAATCGATCCGAAATGATTCAGCTTTACTGATTGTAGTCTAACAACTTTTTGTCAAGTTATGTGGAAAATTTTATTTGTAAAATCTGTTTCTCCTGCAATAGGTCATCCAGAGGACCCAAGCCACGGTGTTTCCTAATAGACTTCCCACAGTACTTCTTCATTCCATGTGGACTCCTTCAAGGGCAGTGAGCATCACAGCTTCCCTTGAACTTCGTCTGGGTAAGTCTTGGCCTGTAGAAGAAACCTTCCTGCCTGTCTACTCTAAATTTCCTTTGTGGTATTGACATGGTTGTTTTCAAACATAGTTTACTTTCCAGTCATTTAAAATGTACAGAAAACGCCTAGCAATGGGAAAAGGTGCTCGCATTTGCCACATCATCTAAAATACTCTTATGTGTTTTATCCAAAATGGGTGCCTTCTGCAGAACCACCACATAATCTCCAAAATCAGGAAATCATATGGTTTCTACATTATAATGTAATCCACAGCCCCACTTCCACTCTTAGCAATTGCTCAAGTGTGTGAATATATCTTTTTTTCCATCCTCATCCTTTTTTCTTTGTTTAGAGTGTTACTGAGATTTTCAGTTATTTGGACAAACTTGATGGATTGAAAGCAGACATCGTGAATATGGGTTCTGGGTGGCCTTTTCTATATGGATTTTTTCCACTGAAGATGGTTTTAATGTTTATTCATGTTGTAACATGTATGAATCCTGCATTCTTTTTCTCCCCATAGTAATTAAAAATAAATAACATGCCATTTACCGTTTAGATATTTGTAAGCACACAGTGTTGCAGCAGACAACCTTTACTTGTTTTCCAAATCAGTTTAACAATGTGCACCTTGTGAGTGCTTTGGAGAAACTCAGGAAACTGAGTCAGTGACTGAAATGGCTCAAGATATCACCTTAAATACCATCTTCACCTAAAAACAAAACAGGCACTTCCTGGTGGTCCAGTGGCTGAGACTGGACACTCCCAAAGAAGGAGGCCCAGGTTCATTCCCTGATCTGAGAACTAGATCTCCCATGCCACAGCGAAGAGTTTGCATGCTGTAGCCAAATATCTTGCTTGCCTCAATGAAGGTCGACCTGGCGCAGCCAAATTAAAACAAACAAACAAATATTAACAAAAATAAAACCGAAGGAAAGGAAGGGTACGGTTGTTGTACAGATTTACGGCTTAGCTTTCCCTATTGATAGAAAAGAAAAAAAGAGTTTCAAAAGACTGTGTCTCATCCTTCTATCTGGCATAGAGAGAGGATTCCTTTGAAATGAGATTTCTCTGGTAAATTGACTCACAGAAGAGCCGTCTTGAACTTGGGTTTCAGAGATGATCATGCGTCCTCTAAAAAAAAATAATAATTTGGTCCAACGAATTCTCATGCTGAGGTGGTATATTTTGTGGTAGCATTTGCTCCCCTTCATTTTGGATGTATCCCCATTTGTTTACACAGTCATCTACTGAAGACATCTCGATATTTGAAATTTTTTAGTTATTACAAGTAGAGCTGTTGTGTATAATTGTGTGAAACTTTTTGTCTGGACACGTTTTCAAAGCTGTTTAGTAAGTGTTACACATGTAGTATTCAGGTCACAGGTGAGCCTTGTTTAGCTGTGGAAAAATCCAGCTACGTTTCTCAGTGGCATGTGGCATCTTCCGGGGTGGGTGATCGAACTAGAGTGTCTTGCGTTGTCAGGCAGATTCTTTACCACTGAGCCACCAGAGAAGCTGTGCCCCCCTCTTTTGTTGAGTTTACTGGATCTAATAGGTGTGCAGTGCTACTTCACTGTTATTTTAGTTTGTAATTTCCTAATGATATGTGATTTTGATTATTTTTGATAGGCTTATTTGCTATCTTTATATTTTTGTAGGCCAGGTGTTTAGGATTATACATTTTTATGAGATTGTTCTAGTTTTTTGGTATTGTTGGAGTACAATCCTTTATCAGATATGTATTTTATAAATATATTTTTCTGTGGCTTGGGTTTAAGTTTTGTGAATAAGGTTTTTCACAGTTTAAATTTCTAATTTTTTTAAGTTGATGTTATATATGTTTTAAATCCTCCTTTGGATAGACTTTAGTGTGCTGTTGTTGTTGTTAAATTTTATAAGCAAAACTGAGGTACTGTAGATACAGTTTTAAGCAAAGCTGAGGTATCATACATACAGTTTTGCCTTTTGTCTGTTGAGAAGTTTGAGTGAGTTTGGTGTAAACTCTAAAATTATGTCTACATTCATTTGATTGGATAGAGCTTCCAATTATTTGTCTAATTGGTTTTGGAGATATCATGGGAAGTCAGTTTTTCCAAGGGAAACTGGGGTCCACGAAACACGAACTCTCTTCGATCCGTCGGAAACACTTTCTGCTTTTTCTGGCAGATTTGACTTGTTTGGATATCTCATACGAGTGGAATCACAGAATGTTTGTCCTTTTTTTGGTCTGGCTTATTTCACTTAATATAATGACCATAAGGTTTGTCCACATTGTCACATTGTCAGAATTACTGACTTTGGAGGGCCGAATCAGATTCCACTGTGTGTATACCACAGTTTGTTTATGGAATGGGCTGCCATGGACACTTAGATTACTTCTGTTTGTTTGCCAGTGTGAATCATGCTGTTGTGAGTATGGCTGAAGAAGTATACAGTTTTTCAGCCCCCTTTCCCAAACCTTTTGGGTACATAGCATGAATTGGAATTGAACTATGTATTTATTCCATGTGTTCGTTTCGGAGTCATTTCTGTGATGTCTTGCAGAGTGGCAGCACCATTTAATGTACTTTTTTTGTATGGTGGAATACTGTTCAAGCTTCTGAATATACCCTGTGTTGCATATTCAGTCACCCACCAATGGACACTTGAATGTCACTATGAATATGTGTGTACCAGTTTCTGTTTGAATTATTAACAAATACATTACTATATATGAAAGAAGCCACAAGGACCTACTGTACAGTTTAGGAAGCTATTGAATATCTTATGAGAATGTATACTGGAAGAGACTCTCAAAAGGAGTATATGAAAAAGACATAGTAACCGTGATCATTACTGTGCCAACACTATGAGTTATCATAGTGCTACTCAACGTGTATTTATACATGCCACTAAAATATTCACATCTGTATGTATATTATAAAAAAAATTACATAAAATATCAAGAATTCAAACAGAGAATAAATACACTTCCTGTCATTGCTTGTCATCATTTATACGCTAATACTACCTGTAACACTCATTGTATAAGTGCTGGACTAGGAATTGACATTCTTGTAAACCAAGAGATTGTGAAGGTGTAAGGAAGTATAACTTATTGAATTTCTTAATGAAGGATTATAGAACTCTATGTCCATGAAGAAGTCTGTTTAATTGAGCCACATTCTTACTAGAGTGATGAGCTTGCACCCAACCCAACGTTCGTTCCCAATGAAATCCTGCAGTCCTCTGGCCTCAATGTCTGCTTCCTGCTATCGAGAAAGAAAAGATGAGGAAGACCTGACAAAACCGATGCTCTTTTTCTCTTTTTGATTTGTATTTTATCGCAGGGCTTGGCAAAAAGAGGGCCTAACCTGTTTTTAGAGTTCCATCCCAAGGGTTACTCTGGCATGTCACATATGTTGACAAACTAACTGCTGATTATTTTCAGCAAAGGACAATGATCTGCACTTCACTATCTGTTGCTTGAGCTGGAATAGCAGGCATCGCTTGAAGTGCAGTCCTTCATGCTGAAGTAGGCATCCCTGAAGCAACAGTATAAGAGGAACAAAAACATTTATCATGTAGACATCGCATCCCATGCATTGGTAATAATTTTTCAGTTATACCCATCATCATTGGAGGAACTGACTTGTCCCAGTAATAACGAGAGTAGCCAGTATAACGGTTCCTTGACTTACGAGTACTTCCTATGAGTACCCTTATGAGTATTTAAATCTCCTGTGAATCCTATGTGACAACCATACATACCAACATGAGTTATTAGTATTATATCAATATTTTTAGTCCTATTGTATTTCAACTAAAAAACTCAATACATAATTGTACATGAACTCAAGACATAAAATCAGTGCAAATACAAAGTGTTCCATCCTTTGAGAAAGGGAGAAAAATATCTCTGTGCTTTGCCTATTGCATTTTTATGTATTAGATCCTTCAGTATCATATTCACCGCACCCAACGAATGATTCACAAATCTTCAGAGAAGAAAGGATCATTTCTCTTTCACAATGAGTAGTTCAACTCTTCTCAAAGCAAAGTCATAAGTGAGTCTAATTTTGTGTGAGACCATGAATCCTCAGTGTTTCCATGATGCTTGTGCTTATGATGGGAGGTCTGAGAAGGCACTTCTGAAGGTTTATTCATACCAGTCGTTCTCATATGTATGGAGTCTTTAAAGGGTGAATCACTGAGGTGTTGCTTCTACACTTGTACTGGGCTGAGTAGCAACATGCCCTTTCTCCCTGAGTGCAGTAGACGTCTTCCCAACCTGTCTGTCTTCTGTCCTCTGGAGTATGTATTGCTTGAGCTCACCACAGCCTAGTAGATGGAAATCGTCAGGATATTCTGGAAACCCTTTTTATTTCAGCCTGTTCAGGAGGTTACAACCGCTGCAAACCTCTGGATTTTACAAAGCACTTTTAACAACCTCAGATGAAGGATACAAGTCAACACTCGCGACAGCCACAGGCTTCCATGGCCTATACATGACTGTGGGCTTTGCTTTCATAAACATCCTGTTTCTTATACCAACTAGGATGTCACTGTATTTTTTATTATCATTTTATCTTTGGTGGTTTTTAGATCTATTATGGATTTTCCTATATATCTTCACTTCTTGGTGAGGGTCTTATGTTAGTAGTAGTTACTACAACTGACTTCCAGTCAGTTAGCTGTGGTGCAATAGAAAAAAGAATGACCAACTGTATATTATTAATATTATGTATCAATATATTATTAGTTTTATTGTTTGCAGTCTCCAATTCCAAGTTTCTGAAATAAACATTCAGAAAAATCACAACCTTTTGTACAGTGTCCATTACGTTTCTCCTGTTTGATGTGGATATTGGCCTTTGGTTCTGTCACTAGCTTTGCAAGTAAAAAAAAATTAATTAGAGCTCCTTATGGTAATTTTACTGTTAGCAATAAGTATAGCATAAAGTGAACACAGAAAGGGTTAGAGTAGACCAAATATGAAAGTTAGTTTAAAAGAAAACATAGTGTTGAACGTTTACAGTAGGAATGTAGTGATGAAGTTCCTTTATTATTATTCTATCCTTTCAGTTTCTTTTGCAGGGGTGTTCATGTACAGATTCCAGTACTATGGCTAGAGTGAATAATAGGATCATTATTCTCGAGAGCAACTCTACTAAGTCTTAACGCTCATGTCACTCAAGGTTTTTTTTTTTTTAATACCTATTATGTTGGTAGTGTTTGTAGTTTGTGAAGTCACATGAGTTGTATTCGTTCAAGCAATAGTATCAAACAGCTGCGGCATCAATTATAGATGTGAATCGATATAGAATGTGAATCCGTTTCACCGTGACAAGTTATTATTGAAGGTATTCTATGAATGCCAGTAACAAAGCTGTGCAGAAATAATACAGTGTTTATTAAGAAAACACAATTTACTAATTTGTTTTATTATTCTATTTCTTTTAAACCGATTTAATGACAAGAGGCTTAACTTTTCATTCACTTGTATGACTATCAGCAGTTTGACCAATTTGAAGAAGATGACTCGTTTCTAGTCTTCCTTATCAGCTCATCCCATCTACTAGCTTTAAAATCATTTAGTACAGAGCTCACCATCTAGGTGTTCATCCAGTGTTTTGTTTGCTTATCATGCAGGATCCTTTTAAAAGTAAAAGTATGTCTGTATGAGTTAGAACTCTGATCCCAACAGTCCATGTAGAAGCTTCCCCTGAGAAATGTATAGGTTTTGCACCAATGCTACTGAAATGTGTGAATGTGGTATACCATATATTACCCAAAGCAATTTACAAATTCAGTTCAATCCCTATCAAGATACCGGTGATATTTTTCACAGAACTAGAACAAATAATTTCAAGATTTGTATGGAAATACAAAAAACCACGAATAGCCAAAGCAATCTTGAGAAAGAAGAATGGAACTGGAGGAATACTACAAAGCCACAGTCATCAAGACAGTATGGTATTGGCACAAAGACAGAAATATAGATCAATGGAACAAAATAGAAAGCCCAGAGATAAATCCACACACATATGGACACCTTATCTTTGACAAAGGAGGCAAGAATATACAGTGGAGTAAAGACAATCTCTTGAACAAGTGGTGCTGGGAAAACTGGTCCACCACTTGTAAAAGAATGAAACTAGATCACTTTCTAACACCGCACACAAAGATAAACTCAAAATGGATTAAAGATCTAAATGTAAGACCAGAAACTATAAAACTCCTCGAGGAGAACATAGGCAAAACACTCTCCGACATAAACCACAGCAGGATCCTCTATGATCCACCTCCCAGAATTCTGGAAATAAAAGCAAAAATAAACAAATGGGACCTAATTAAAATTAAAAGTTTCTGCACAACAAAGGAAAATATAAGCAAAGTGAAAAGACAGC
>NW_024080543.1:1628530-1635676 GCF_014754425.2 Oryx dammah
TGCCTGACTTCAGGCTCTACTACAAAGCCACAGTCATCAAGACAGTATGGTATTGGCACAAAGACAGAAATATAGATCAATGGAACAAAATAGAAAGCCCAGAGATAAATCCACACACATATGGACACCTTATCTTTGACAAAGGAGGCAAGAATATACAATGGAGTAAAGACAATCTCTTTAACAAGTGGTGCTGGGAAAACTGGTCAACCACTTGTAAAAGAATGAAACTAGATCACTTTCTAACACCACACACAAAGATAAACTCAAAATGGATTAAAGATCTAAATGTAAGACCAGAAACTATAAAACTCCTAGAGGAGAACATAGGCAAAACACTCTCCGACATAAACCACAGCAGGATCCTCTATGATCCACCTCCCAGAATTCTGGAAATAAAAGCAAAAATAAACAAATGGGACCTAATTAAAATTAAAAGTTTCTGCACAACAAAGGAAAATATAAGCAAAGTGAAAAGACAGCCTTCCGAATGGGAGAAAATAATAGCAAATGAAGCAACTGACAAACAACTAATCTCAAAAATATACAAGCAACTCCTGCAGCTCAATTCCAGAAAAATAACCCAATCAAAAAATGGGCCAAAGAACTAAATAGACATTTCTCCAAAGAAGACATACGGATGGCTAACAAACACATGAAAAGATGCTCAACATCACTCATTATTAGAGAAATGCAACTCAAAACCACAATGAGGTACCACTTCACACCAGTTAGAATGTCTGTGATCCAAAAATCTGCAAGCAATAAATGCTGGAGAGGGTGTGGAGAGAAGGGAACCCTCCTACACTGTTGGTGGGAATGCAAACTAGTACAGCCACTATGGAGAACAGTGTGGAGATTCCTTAAAAAATGGCAAATAGAACTGCCTTATGACCCAGCAATCCCACTGCTAGGCATACACATGGAGGAAACCAGAATTGAAAGAGACACATGTACCCCAATGTTCATCGCAGAACTGTTTATAATAGCCAGGACATGGAAACAACCTAGATGTCCATCGGCAGATGAATGGATAAGAAAGCTGTGGTACATATACACAATGGAGTATTACTCAGCCGTTAAAAAGAATACATTTGAATCAGTTCTGATGAGATGGATGAAACTGGAGCCGATTATACAGAGTGAAGTAAGCCAGAAAGAAAAACACCAATACAGTATACTAACACATATATATGGAATTTAAAAGATGGCAATGATGACCCTGTATGCAGGACAGCAAAAAAGACACAGATGTGTATAGCGGACTTTTGGACTCAGTGGGAGAGGGAGAGGGTGAGATGATTTGGGAGAATGGCATTGAAACATGTATAATATCATGTAAGAATCGAATTGCCAGTCTATGTCCGATGCAGGATATGGCACGCTTGGGGCTGGTACGCGGGGATGACCCAGAGAGATGTTGTGGGGAAGGGGGTTCATGTTTGGGAACGCATGTTCACCGTGGTGGATTCATGTCAATGTATGCCAAAACCAATACAGAATTGTAAAGTAAAAAAATAAATAAATAAAATAAAATAAAATAAAAATAATAAAAAAAACCAATGGTCTTTTCAAAAAATGATGATGAGTGATGAGTATGCATATGCCAACGAATGAAATGGGACCCATATGTCAAACCACATAAAAATATATCTTCCCTCAACATACATATAACACAATCATACATAATACATGTGCATTGACTCTCCAACTATGAAGTCATACCAACATGGATGTAAAATATCGCAATAAACTCCAAAGTTTAAAAGTGATGAAGATTGACTTTCGCCTGCTGGCGCTTCTTTTTCTGTCATCTCCATTATATTCGCTATGCCAATGAGTCATGTGCTGTGCTAAGTCACTTACATTGTGTCCAACTCTTTGGGATCATATGGACTAGGCCCCACCAGGCTCCTCTCTCCATGGGATTCTCTAGGCAAGGATACTGGAGTGGGTTGCCATGCTCTCCCTCAGGAGATATCTTCCTGCCCCAGGGATCGAACCCATATCTCCTATGTCTCCTGCATCGGCATGTTCTGTGTGTTCTTTACCACGAGAACCACCTGGGAAGCCCCAAGACACATGAACATCGGTGGATTGGGGATCCACGGGGCACAGACAGAACCGTTCCTCCAACAAAACTGAAGAATGACTTTAAAATCTCAAACAAAGCATGAGTATACGTGTTCACAACCGTCATGTAGCAAGGGTTTCTTCGATCTGAAAACTGGCATCGATGAAGGACTGTGTGAAGTATATTTCCAAGTCTATTTGGCAAACATAGCCTAAGTTGGCTATATTTAGTCCTCAAACGAATGAGAATGTCATGAGGAGTGGCCGTTTCAAATAAGTAGCATGGGAAGCTGTTTACACTTATTGTGATGCGTGGTATACCACATTCACACATTTCAGGAGCATTGGTGCAAAAACGATACATTTCTCAGGGGAAGCTTCTACATGGACTGTTGGGATCGGAGCTCTAACTCATACAGACATGCTTTTACTTTTAAAAGGATCCTGCATGATAAGCAAACTGAACACTGAACACCTAGACGGTGAGCTCTGTACTAAATGATTTTAAAGCTAGTAGATGGGATGAGCTGATAAGGAAGACTACAAACGAGTCATCTTCTTCAACCTGGTCAAACTCCTGATAGTCATACAAGTGAATGAAAAGTGAAGCCTGTTGTCATTAAATCGGTTTAAAAGAAATAGAATAGGAAAACAAATGAGTAAATCTTGTTTTCTTCATAAACATGGTATTATTTCTGCACAGCTTTGTTACTGGCATTCATAGAATACCTTCAATAATAACTTCTCACGGGGAAATGGATTCACATTCTATATCGATTCACATCTATAATGGATGCCCTAGCTGTTTGATACTATTGCCTGAATGAATGCAACTTATGTGGCTTCACAAACGACAAACACGACGAACATAATAGGGATTAAAAAACCTGAGTGACATGAACGTTAAGACTTAGTAGAGTTGCTCTCCAGAATAATGATCCTATTATTCACTCTAGCCATAGTACTGGAATCTGTACATGAACACCCCTGCGAAAGAAACTGAAAGGATAGAATAATAATAAAGGAACTTCATCACTATATTCCTAATGTAAACGTTCAACACTATGTTTTCTTTCAAACTAACTTTCATATTTGGTCTACTCTAACCTCTTCTGTGTTCACTTTATGCTATACTTATTGCGAACAGTAAAATTACCATAGGAGCTCTAATTAATTTTTTTCTTGCAAAGCTATTGAGAGAACCAAAGGCTGATATCCACATCAAACAGGAGAAACGTAATGGAAACTGTAAACAATTTTATGGAATAACATTTCCGTGCTCCTATTCAGTCAAATGGACACTCAAAAGGATGTGATTTTTCTGAATGTTTATTTCAGAAACTTGGAATTGGATGACTGCAAACGATAAAATGAATAATATGCATAATATTCATAATATACAGTTTGTCATTCTTTTTTCTATTCTGCCACAGCTAACTGACAGGAAGTCAGTTGTAGTAACTACTACTAACATAAGACCCTCACCAAGAAGTGAAGATATATAGGAAAATCCATAATAGATCTAAAAACCATCCAAGAGAAAATGATAATAAAAAAATACAGTGACATCTTAGTTGGTATAACAAACAGGATGATTATGAAAGCAAAGCCAACAATCATGTATAGGGCATGGAAGCCCGTGGCTGTCACGAGTGTTGACTTGTATCCTGCATCTGAGGTTGTTAAAAGTGCTTTGTAAAATCCAGAGGTTTGCAGCCGTTGAAACCTCCTGAACAGACTGAAATAAAAAGGGTGTCCAGAATATCCTGACGATTTCCATCTACTAGGCTGTGGAGAGCTCGAGCGATACATACTCCAGAGGACAGAAGACAGACAGGTTGGGAACACGTCTACCGCACTCAGGGACAAAGGGCATGTTGCTACTCAGCCTAGTACAAGTGGAGAAACGACACCTCAGTGATTCAACCTTTAAAGACTCCATACATATGAGAACGACTGGTATGAATAAACCTTCAGAAGCGCCTTCTCAGACCTCCTCCCGTCATAAGCACAAGCATCATGAAAACACTGAGTTTTCATGGTCTCACACAAAATTAGACTCACTTATGACACTGCTTTGACAAGAGTTGAACTACTCATTGTGAAAGAGAAATGATCCTTTCTTCTCTGAAGATTTGTGAATCATTCGTTGGGTGCGGTGAATAAACTCCTTAAGGATCTAATACGTAAAAATGCAATAGGCTAAGCACAGATTTTGTTCTCCCTTTCTCAGAGGATGGAACGTTTTGTATTTGCACTGATTTTATGTCTTGAGTTCATGTACAATTATGTATTGAGTTTTTTAGTTCAAATACAATAGGACTAAAAATATTGATATAGTACTAATAACTCATGTTGGTATGTGTGGTTGTCACACAGGATTCACTGGAGATTTAAATTCACAGTTGTCCATGTAAAGGATGAATGCTATTTAGCTTCTTTGTGAATCTAGACCATGAATGAAGAGCTTTCCTCAACATATTTCACTGAGGGAAATACGAGGATGATAGGCATAATCCTATGCTTCGACTCATGGATATCTAAGCACTGCTCACAATACAGATCTGATTTTCAAAATCAGGGTTCTTTGAGTGTCCTTGAAGAGCATTTGTTTTTCTGGATACAGAAGAAAAAAACTCATGAGTATCAAACTTGTTCACATAAAACATGTGTATGAATTGTTATCTTCCTCAACCGGGGATCAAACCCACATCGCTTCCACCTCCTGCGCTGGTAGGTAGATTATTTACCGACTGTGCCACCTGGGAAGCGACATACATTTCAAGGACCGCTGCCGTCAGCTTCTACTGTTCGTGACCAAAGGAGGAGAAACAACATTGGAAGAAGTTCTCATAAGGGTACTCATAGGAAGTACTCGTAAGTCAAGGAACTGTTATACTGGGTACTCTTGTTATTACTGGGACGAGTCAGTTCCTCCAGTGATGATGGGTATAACTGAAAAATTATTACCAATGCATGGGAAGCTATTGCTTCAGGGATGCCTACTTCAGCATGAAGGACTGCACTTCAAAGGATGCCTGCTATTCCAGCTCAAGCAACAGATAGTGAAGTGCAGATCATTGTCTTTTGTTGAAAATAATCAGCAGTTTCTCAACATACGTAACATGCCAGAGGAACCCTTGGGATGGAACTCTAAAAACAGGTTAGGCCCTCTTTTTGCCAAGCCCTGCGATAAAATACAAATCAGAAAAAGAAAAATAGCATCGGTTTTATCAGGACTTCCTCATCTGTTCTTTCTCGATAGCAGGAAGCAGACATGGAGGCCAGAGGACTGCAGGATTTCATTGGGAACTAACGTTGGGTGGGGTGCAAGCTCATCGCTCTAGTAAGAATGTGGCTCAATGAAACGGACTTTCATTCACTTCATGGACATAGAGTTCTATAATCCTTCATTAAGGAATTCAATAAGTTATACTTCCTTACACCTTCACAATCTCTTGGTTTACAAGAATGTCAATGCCTAGTCCAGCACTAATACAATGAGCGTTACAGGTAGTATTCGCGTATAAGTGATGATGAGCAATGACAGGAAGTGTATTTATTCTCTGTCTGATTTCTTGATTTTTTATGTAATTTTTTAATAATATACTTACAGATGTGAATATTTTAGTGGCATGTATAAAGGCACGTTGAGTAGCGCTATGATAACTCATAGTGTTGGCATGATAATTATCATGGTTACTGTGTCTTTTTCATATATTCCTTTTGAGAGTCTCTTCCATTATACATGATCATAAGATATTCAATAGTTTCCTAAACTGTACAGGAAGTCCTTGTGGCTTCTTTCATATATAGTAATGTATTTGTTAATAATTCAAACAAAAACTGGTACACACATATTCATAGTGACATTCACAATAGCTCAAAGGTAGAACTCATTCAAGTGTCTATTGGTGGGTGACTGAATATGCAACACAGGGTATATTCAGAAGCTTCAACGGTATTCCACCGTACAAAAAATTACATTAAATGGTGCTGCCACTCTGCAAGACATTCCAGAAATGACTGCAAAACCAACACGTGGAATAAATACATAGTTCAATTCCAATTCACGCTATGTACCCAAAAGGTTTGGGAAAGGGGGCTGAAAACACGTATACTTCTTCAGTCATACTCACAACAGCATGATTCACACTGGCAAACAAACGGAAGTAATCTAAGTGTCCATGGCAGCCCATTCCATAAACAAACTGTGGTATACACACAGTGGAATCTGATTCGGCCCTCCAGAGTCAGTCATTCTGACAATGCGACAATGTGGACAAACCTTATGGTCATTACATGAAGTGAAATAAACCAGACCAAAAAAAGGACAAACGTTCTGTGATTCCACTCGTATGAGATATCCAAACAAGTCAAATCTGTCAGAAAAAGCAGAAAGTGATTCCGACGGATCGAAGAGAGTTCGTGTTTCGTGGACCTCAGTTTCCCTTGGAAAACCTGACTTCCCGGGGTATCTCCAAAACCAGTTAGACAAATAATTGGAAGCTATATCCAGTCAAATGAATGTAGACATAATTTTACAGTTTACACCAAACTCACTCAAACTTCTCAACAGACAAAAGGCAAAACTATATCTATGCTACCTCAGCTTAGCTTAAAACTGTATCTACAGTACCTCAGTTTTGCTTATAAAATTTAACAACAACAACAACACACTAAAGTCTATCCAAAGGAGGATATAAAACATATATAACATCAACTTTAAAAAATTAGAAATTTAAACTGTGAAAAACCTTATTCACAAAACTTAAACACAAGCCACAGAAAAATATAGTTATAAAATACATATCTGATAAAGGATTGTACTCCAACTATACCAAAAAATCTAGAACATTCTCATTAAGAATGTATAAACCTAAACACCTGGCCTACAAAAATATAAAGATGGTAAATAAGCCTATCAAAAATACTCAAAATCACATATCATGAGGAAATTACAAACTAAAATAACAGTGAAGTAGCACTGCACACCTATTAGATCCAGTAAACTCAACAAAAGAGGGGGGCACAGCTTCTCTGGTGGCTCAGTGGTAAAGAATCTGCCTGACA
>NW_024080543.1:1636176-1650047 GCF_014754425.2 Oryx dammah
ATTTCTATTTGTGTGAAAAATGCCATTGAATATTATTTTGTGATTGCAGTCAGTGTATTTGTTGATGACTTTGGTTGGAATGGACCTTTTAATTCCTCATTGTTCCAGTGCGTGAGCGTGGAGTAGTTTTCTGTGTATTTGTGTTTCCTTTGGTTTCTTTATCAGTGCTTTCTCGTTTTCAGACGACTGGTCTTTTATGTCCTTGATTAAGTTTGTTGCTGGCTGTTTTACTGTTTTTGATGCAGTGATAAGTGGGGTTTTCTTAATTTTTGTTTCTGCTTGTTATTAGTGTATAGAAACGCAAGTGATGTTTGTATATTGATTGGGATTGTAAATGGTAGTATTTTATACGGTTGTAAATCGATCCGAAATGATTCAGCTTTACTGATTGTAGTCTAACAACTTTTTGTCAAGTTATGTGGAAAATTTTATTTGTAAAATCTGTTTCTCCTGCAATAGGTCATCCAGAGGACCCAAGCCACGGTGTTTCCTAATAGACTTCCCACAGTACTTCTTCATTCCATGTGGACTCCTTCAAGGGCAGTGAGCATCACAGCTTCCCTTGAACTTCGTCTGGGTAAGTCTTGGCCTGTAGAAGAAACCTTCCTGCCTGTCTACTCTAAATTTCCTTTGTGGTATTGACATGGTTGTTTTCAAACATAGTTTACTTTCCAGTCATTTAAAATGTACAGAAAACGCCTAGCAATGGGAAAAGGTGCTCGCATTTGCCACATCATCTAAAATACTCTTATGTGTTTTATCCAAAATGGGTGCCTTCTGCAGAACCACCACATAATCTCCAAAATCAGGAAATCATATGGTTTCTACATTATAATGTAATCCACAGCCCCACTTCCACTCTTAGCAATTGCTCAAGTGTGTGAATATATCTTTTTTTCCATCCTCATCCTTTTTTCTTTGTTTAGAGTGTTACTGAGATTTTCAGTTATTTGGACAAACTTGATGGATTGAAAGCAGACATCGTGAATATGGGTTCTGGGTGGCCTTTTCTATATGGATTTTTTCCACTGAAGATGGTTTTAATGTTTATTCATGTTGTAACATGTATGAATCCTGCATTCTTTTTCTCCCCATAGTAATTAAAAATAAATAACATGCCATTTACCGTTTAGATATTTGTAAGCACACAGTGTTGCAGCAGACAACCTTTACTTGTTTTCCAAATCAGTTTAACAATGTGCACCTTGTGAGTGCTTTGGAGAAACTCAGGAAACTGAGTCAGTGACTGAAATGGCTCAAGATATCACCTTAAATACCATCTTCACCTAAAAACAAAACAGGCACTTCCTGGTGGTCCAGTGGCTGAGACTGGACACTCCCAAAGAAGGAGGCCCAGGTTCATTCCCTGATCTGAGAACTAGATCTCCCATGCCACAGCGAAGAGTTTGCATGCTGTAGCCAAATATCTTGCTTGCCTCAATGAAGGTCGACCTGGCGCAGCCAAATTAAAACAAACAAACAAATATTAACAAAAATAAAACCGAAGGAAAGGAAGGGTACGGTTGTTGTACAGATTTACGGCTTAGCTTTCCCTATTGATAGAAAAGAAAAAAAGAGTTTCAAAAGACTGTGTCTCATCCTTCTATCTGGCATAGAGAGAGGATTCCTTTGAAATGAGATTTCTCTGGTAAATTGACTCACAGAAGAGCCGTCTTGAACTTGGGTTTCAGAGATGATCATGCGTCCTCTAAAAAAAAATAATAATTTGGTCCAACGAATTCTCATGCTGAGGTGGTATATTTTGTGGTAGCGTTTGCTCCCCTTCATTTTGGATGTATCCCCATTTGTTTACACAGTCATCTACTGAAGACATCTCGATATTTGAAATTTTTTAGTTATTACAAGTAGAGCTGTTGTGTATAATTGTGTGAAACTTTTTGTCTGGACACGTTTTCAAAGCTGTTTAGTAAGTGTTACACATGTAGTATTCAGGTCACAGGTGAGCCTTGTTTAGCTGTGGAAAAATCCAGCTACGTTTCTCTGTGGCATGTGGGATCTTCCGGGGTGGGTGATCGAACTAGAGTGTCTTGCGTTGTCAGGCAGATTCTTTACCACTGAGCCACCAGAGAAGCTGTGCCCCACTCTTTTGTTGAGTTTACTGGATCTAATAGGTGTGCAGTGCTACTTCACTGTTATTTTAGTTTGTAATTTCCTAATGATACGTGATTTTGATTATTTTTGATAGGCTTATTTGCTATCTTTATATTTTTGTAGGCCAGGTGTTTACGATTATACATTTTTATGAGATTGTTCTAGATTTTTTTGGTATTGTTGGAGTACAATCCTTTATCAGATATGTATTTTATAACTATATTTTTCTGTGGCTTGGGTTTAAGTTTTGTGAATAAGGTTTTTCACAGTTTAAATTTCTAATTTTTTTAAGTTGATGTTATATATGTTTTAAATCCTCCTTTGGATAGACTTTAGTGTGCTGTTGTTGTTGTTAAATTTTATAAGCAAAACTGAGGTACTGTAGATACAGTTTTAAGCAAAGCTGAGGTATCATACATACAGTTTTGCCTTTTGTCTGTTGAGAAGTTTGAGTGAGTTTGGTGTAAACTCTAAAATTATGTCTACATTCATTTGATTGGATAGAGCTTCCAATTATTTGTCTAATTGGTTTTGGAGATATCATGGGAAGTCAGTTTTTCCAAGGGAAACTGGGGTCCACGAAACACGAACTCTCTTCGATCCGTCGGAAACACTTTCTGCTTTTTCTGGCAGATTTGACTTGTTTGGATATCTCATACGAGTGGAATCACAGAATGTTTGTCCTTTTTTTGGTCTGGCTTATTTCACTTAATATAATGACCATAAGGTTTGTCCACATTGTCACATTGTCAGAATTACTGACTTTGGAGGGCCAAATCAGATTCCACTGTGTGTATACCACAGTTTGTTTATGGAATGGGCTGCCATGGACACTTAGATTACTTCTGTTTGTTTGCCAGTGTGAATCATGCTGTTGTGAGTATGGCTGAAGAAGTATACAGTTTTTCAGCCCCCTTTCCCAAACCTTTTGGGTACATAGCATGAATTGGAATTGAACTATGTATTTATTCCATGTGTTCGTTTCGGAGTCATTTCTGTGATGTCTTGCAGAGTGGCAGCACCATTTAATGTACTTTTTTTGTATGGTGGAATACTGTTCAAGCTTCTGAATATACCCTGTGTTGCATATTCAGTCACCCACCAATGGACACTTGAATGTCACTATGAATATGTGTGTACCAGTTTCTGTTTGAATTATTAACAAATACATTACTATATATGAAAGAAGCCACAAGGACCTACTGTACAGTTTAGGAAGCTATTGAATATCTTATGAGAATGTATACTGGAAGAGACTCTCAAAAGGAATATATGAAAAAGACATAGTAACCGTGATCATTACTGTGCCAACACTATGAGTTATCATAGTGCTACTCAACGTGTATTTATACATGCCACTAAAATATTCACATCTGTATGTATATTATAAAAAAATTACATAAAATATCAAGAATTCAAACAGAGAATAAATACACTTCCTGTCATTGCTTGTCATCATTTATACGCTAATACTACCTGTAACACTCATTGTATAAGTGCTGGACTAGGAATTGACATTCTTGTAAACCAAGAGATTGTGAAGGTGTAAGGAAGTATAACTTATTGAATTTCTTAATGAAGGATTATAGAACTCTATGTCCATGAAGAAGTCTGTTTAATTGAGCCACATTCTTACTAGAGTGATGAGCTTGCACCCAACCCAACGTTCGTTCCCAATGAAATCCTGCAGTCCTCTGGCCTCAATGTCTGCTTCCTGCTATCGAGAAAGAAAAGATGAGGAAGACCTGACAAAACCGATGCTCTTTTTCTCTTTTTGATTTGTATTTTATCGCAGGGCTTGGCAAAAAGAGGGCCTAACCTGTTTTTAGAGTTCCATCCCAAGGGTTACTCAGCCATGTCACATATGTTGACAAACTAACTGCTGATTATTTTCAGCAAAGGACAATGATCTGCACTTCACTATCTGTTGCTTGAGCTGGAATAGCAGGCATCGCTTGAAGTGCAGTCCTTCATGCTGAAGTAGGCATCCCTGAAGCAACAGTATAAGAGGAACACATTTATCATGTAGACATCGCATCCCATGCATTGGTAATAATTTTTCAGTTATACCCATCATCAATGGAGGAACTGACTTGTCCCAGTAATAACGAGAGTAGCCAGTATAACGGTTCCTTGACTTACGAGTACTTCCTATGAGTACCCTTATGAGTATTTAAATCTCCTGTGAATCCTATGTGACAACCATACATACCAACATGAGTTATTAGTATTATATCAATATTTTTAGTCCTATTGTATTTCAACTAAAAAACTCAATACATAATTGTACATGAACTCAAGACATAAAATCAGTGCAAATACAAAGTGTTCCATCCTTTGAGAAAGGGAGAAAAAAATCTCTGTGCTTTGCCTATTGCATTTTTATGTATTAGATCCTTCAGTATCATATTCACCGCACCCAACGAATGATTCACAAATCTTCAGAGAAGAAAGGATCATTTCTCTTTCACAATGAGTAGTTCAACTCTTCTCAAAGCAAAGTCATAAGTGAGTCTAATTTTGTGTGAGACCATGAATCCTCAGTGTTTCCATGATGCTTGTGCTTATGATGGGAGGTCTGAGAAGGCACTTCTGAAGGTTTATTCATACCAGTCGTTCTCATATGTATGGAGTCTTTAAAGGGTGAATCACTGAGGTGTTGCTTCTACACTTGTACTGGGCTGAGTAGCAACATGCCCTTTCTCCCTGAGTGCAGTAGACGTCTTCCCAACCTGTCTGTCTTCTGTCCTCTGGAGTATGTATTGCTTGAGCTCACCACAGCCTAGTAGATGGAAATCGTCAGGATATTCTGGAAACCCTTTTTATTTCAGCCTGTTCAGGAGGTTACAACCGCTGCAAACCTCTGGATTTTACAAAGCACTTTTAACAACCTCAGATGAAGGATACAAGTCAACACTCGCGACAGCCACAGGCTTCCATGGCCTATACATGACTGTGGGCTTTGCTTTCATAAACATCCTGTTTCTTATACCAACTAGGATGTCACTGTATTTTTTATTATCATTTTATCTTTGGTGGTTTTTAGATCTATTATGGATTTTCCTATATATCTTCACTTCTTGGTGAGGGTCTTATGTTAGTAGTAGTTACTACAACTGACTTCCAGTCAGTTAGCTGTGGTGCAATAGAAAAAAGAATGACCAACTGTATATTATTAATATTATGTATCAATATATTATTAGTTTTATTGTTTGCAGTCTCCAATTCCAAGTTTCTGAAATAAACATTCAGAAAAATCACAACCTTTTGTACAGTGTCCATTACGTTTCTCCTGTTTGATGTGGATATTGGCCTTTGGTTCTGTCACTAGCTTTGCAAGTAAAAAAAAATTAATTAGAGCTCCTTATGGTAATTTTACTGTTAGCAATAAGTATAGCATAAAGTGAACACAGAAAGGGTTAGAGTAGACCAAATATGAAAGTTAGTTTAAAAGAAAACATAGTGTTGAACGTTTACAGTAGGAATGTAGTGATGAAGTTCCTTTATTATTATTCTATCCTTTCAGTTTCTTTTGCAGGGGTGTTCATGTACAGATTCCAGTACTATGGCTAGAGTGAATAATAGGATCATTATTCTCGAGAGCAACTCTACTAAGTCTTAACGCTCATGTCACTCAAGGTTTTTTTTTTTTTAATACCTATTATGTTGGTAGTGTTTGTAGTTTGTGAAGTCACATGAGTTGTATTCGTTCAAGCAATAGTATCAAACAGCTGCGGCATCAATTATAGATGTGAATCGATATAGAATGTGAATCCGTTTCACTGTGACAAGTTATTATTGAAGGTATTCTATGAATGCCAGTAACAAAGCTGTGCAGAAATAATACAGTGTTTATTAAGAAAACACAATTTACTAATTTGTTTTATTATTCTATTTCTTTTAAACCGATTTAATGACAAGAGGCTTAACTTTTCATTCACTTGTATGACTATCAGCAGTTTGACCAATTTGAAGAAGATGACTCGTTTCTAGTCTTCCTTATCAGCTCATCCCATCTACTAGCTTTAAAATCATTTAGTACAGAGCTCACCATCTAGGTGTTCATCCAGTGTTTTATTTGCTTATCATGCAGGATCCTTTTAAAAGTAAAAGTATGTCTGTATGAGTTAGAACTCTGATCCCAACAGTCCATGTAGAAGCTTCCCCTGAGAAATGTATAGGTTTTGCACCAATGCTACTGAAATGTGTGAATGTGGTATACCATATATTACCCAAAGCAATTTACAAATTCAGTGCAATCCCTATCAAGATACCGGTGATATTTTTCACAGAACTAGAACAAATAATTTCAAGATTTGTATGGAAATACAAAAAACCACGAATAGCCAAAGCAATCTTGAGAAAGAAGAATGGAACTGGAGGAATACTACAAAGCCACAGTCATCAAGACAGTATGGTTTTGGCACAAAGACAGAAATATAGATCAATGGAACAAAATAGAAAGCCCAGAGATAAATCCACACACATATGGACACCTTATCTTTGACAAAGGAGGCAAGAATATACAGTGGAGTAAAGACAATCTCTTGAACAAGTGGTGCTGGGAAAACTGGTCCACCACTTGTAAAAGAATGAAACTAGATCACTTTCTAACACCGCACACAAAGATAAACTCAAAATGGATTAAAGATCTAAATGTAAGACCAGAAACTATAAAACTCCTCGAGGAGAACATAGGCAAAACACTCTCCGACATAAACCACAGCAGGATCCTCTATGATCCACCTCCCAGAATTCTGGAAATAAAAGCAAAAATAAACAAATGGGACCTAACTAAAATTAAAAGTTTCTGCACAACAAAGGAAAATATAAGCAAAGTGAAAAGACAGCCTTCCGAATGGTAGAAAATAATAGCAAATGAAGCAACTGACAAACAACTAATCTCAAAAATATACAAGCAACTCCTGCAGCTCAATTCCAGAAAAATAACCCAATCAAAAAATGGGCCAAAGAACTAAATAGACATTTCTCCAAAGAAGACATACGGATGGCTAACAAACACATGAAAAGATGCTCAACATCACTCATTATTAGAGAAATGCAACTCAAAACCACAATGAGGTACCACTTCACACCAGTTAGAATGTCTGTGATCCAAAAATCTGCAAGCAATAAATGCTGGAGAGGGTGTGGAGAGAAGGGAACCCTCCTACACTGTTGGTGGGAATGCAAACTAGTACAGCCACTATGGAGAACAGTGTGGAGATTCCTTAAAAAATTGCAAATAGAACTGCCTTATGACCCAGCAATCCCACTGCTAGGCATACACATGGAGGAAACCAGAATTGAAAGAAACACATGTACCCCAATGTTCATCGCAGAACTGTTTATAATAGCCAGGACATGGAAACAACCTAGATGTCCATCGGCAGATGAATGGATAAGAAAGCTGTGGTACATATACACAATGGAGTATTACTCAGCCGTTAAAAAGAATACATTTGAATCAGTTCTGATGAGATGGATGAAACTGGAGCCGATTATACAGAGTGAAGTAAGCCAGAAAGAAAAACACCAATACAGTATACTAACACATATATATGGAATTTAAAAGATGGCAATGATGACCCTGTATGCAGGACAGCAAAAAAGACACAGATGTGTATAGCGGACTTTTGGACTCAGTGGGAGAGGGAGAGGGTGAGATGATTTGGGAGAATGGCATTGAAACATGTATAATATCATGTAAGAATCGAATTGCCAGTCTATGTCCGATGCAGGATATGGCACGCTTGGGGCTGGTACGCGGGGATGACCCAGAGAGATGTTGTGGGGAAGGGGGTTCATGTTTGGGAACGCATGTTCACCGTGGTGGATTCATGTCAATGTATGCCAAAACCAATACAGAATTGTAAAGTAAAAAAATAAATAAATAAAATAAAATAAAAATAATAAAAAAAACCAATGGTCTTTTGAAAAAATGATGATGAGTGATGAGTATGCATATGCCAACGAATGAAATGGGACCCATATGTCAAACCACATAAAAATATATCTTCCCTCAACATACATATAACACAATCATACATAATACATGTGCATTGACTCTCCAACTATGAAGTCATACCAACATGGATGTAAAATATCGCAATAAACTCCAAAGTTTAAAAGTGATGAAGATTGACTTTCGCCTGCTGGCGCTTCTTTTTCTGTCATCTCCATTATATTCGCTATGCCAATGAGTCATGTGCTGTGCTAAGTCAATTACATTGTGTCCAACTCTTTGGGATCATATGGACTAGGCCCCACCAGGCTCCTCTCTCCATGGGATTCTCTAGGCAAGGATACTGGAGTGGGTTGCCATGCTCTCCCTCAGGAGATATCTTCCTGCCCCAGGGATCGAACCCATATCTCCTATGTCTCCTGCATTGGCATGTTCTGCGTGTTCTTTACCACGAGAACCACCTGGGAAGCCCCAAGACACATGAACATCGGTGGATTGGGGATCCACGGGGCACAGACAGAACCGTTCCTCCAACAAAAATGAAGAATGACTTTAAAATCTCAAACAAAGCATGAGTATACGTGTTCACAACCGTCATGTAGCAAGGGTTTCTTCGATCTGAAAACTGGCATCGATGAAGGACTGTGTGAAGCATATTTCCAAGTCTATTTGGCAAACATAGCCTAAGTTGGCTATATTTAGTCCTCAAACGAATGAGAATGTCATGAGGAGTGGCCGTTTCAAATAAGTAGCATGGGAAGCTGTTTACACTTATTGTGATGCGTGGTATACCACATTCACACATTTCAGGAGCATTGGTGCAAAAACGATACATTTCTCAGGGGAAGCTTCTACATGGACTGTTGGGATCGGAGCTCTAACTCATACAGACATGCTTTTACTTTTAAAAGGATCCTGCATGATAAGCAAACTGAACACTGAACACCTAGACGGTGAGCTCTGTACTAAATGATTTTAAAGCTAGTAGATGGGATGAGCTGATAAGGAAGACTACAAACGAGTCATCTTCTTCAACCTGGTCAAACTCCTGATAGTCATACAAGTGAATGAAAAGTGAAGCCTGTTGTCATTAAATCGGTTTAAAAGAAATAGAATAGGAAAACAAATGAGTAAATCTTGTTTTCTTCATAAACATGGTATTATTTCTGCACAGCTTTGTTACTGGCATTCATAGAATACCTTCAATAATAACTTCTCACGGGGAAATGGATTCACATTCTATATCGATTCACATCTATAATGGATGCCCTAGCTGTTTGATACTATTGCCTGAATGAATGCAACTTATGTGGCTTCACAAACGACAAACACGACGAACATAATAGGGATTAAAAAACCTGAGTGACATGAACGTTAAGACTTAGTAGAGTTGCTCTCCAGAATAATGATCCTATTATTCACTCTAGCCATAGTACTGGAATCTGTACATGAACACCCCTGCGAAAGAAACTGAAAGGATAGAATAATAATAAAGGAACTTCATCACTATATTCCTAATGTAAACGTTCAACACTATGTTTTCTTTCAAACTAACTTTCATATTTGGTCTACTCTAACCTCTTCTGTGTTCACTTTATGCTATACTTATTGCGAACAGTAAAATTACCATAGGAGCTCTAATTAATTTTTTTCTTGCAAAGCTATTGAGAGAACCAAAGGCTGATATCCACATCAAACAGGAGAAACGTAATGGAAACTGTAAACAATTTTATGGAATAACATTTCCGTGCTCCTATTCAGTCAAATGGACACTCAAAAGGATGTGATTTTTCTGAATGTTTATTTCAGAAACTTGGAATTGGATGACTGCAAACGATAAAATGAATAATATACATAATATTCATAATATACAGTTTGTCATTCTTTTTTCTATTCTGCCACAGCTAACTGACAGGAAGTCAGTTGTAGTAACTACTACTAACATAAGACCCTCACCAAGAAGTGAAGATATATAGGAAAATCCATAATAGATCTAAAAACCATCCAAGAGAAAATGATAATAAAAAAATACAGTGACATCTTAGTTGGTATAACAAACAGGATGATTATGAAAGCAAAGCCAACAATCATGTATAGGGCATGGAAGCCCGTGGCTGTCACGAGTGTTGACTTGTATCCTGCATCTGAGGTTGTTAAAAGTGCTTTGTAAAATCCAGAGGTTTGCAGCCGTTGAAACCTCCTGAACAGACTGAAATAAAAAGGGTGTCCAGAATATCCTGACGATTTCCATCTACTAGGCTGTGGAGAGCTCGAGCGATACATACTCCAGAGGACAGAAGACAGACAGGTTGGGAACACGTCTACCGCACTCAGGGACAAAGGGCGTGTTGCTACTCAGCCTAGTACAAGTGGAGAAACGACACCTCAGTGATTCAACCTTTAAAGACTCGATACATATGAGAACGACTGGTATGAATAAACCTTCAGAAGCGCCTTCTCAGACCTCCTCCCATCATAAGCACAAGCATCATGAAAACACTGAGTTTTCATGGTCTCACACAAAATTAGACTCACTTATGACACTGCTTGACAAGAGTTGAACTACTCATTGTGAAAGAGAAATGATCCTTTCTTCTCTGAAGATTTGTGAATCATTCGTTGGGTGCGGTGAATAAACTCCTTAAGGATCTAATACATAAAAATGCAATAGGCTAAGCACAGATTTTGTTCTCCCTTTCTCAGAGGATGGAACATTTTGTATTTGCACTGATTTTATGTCTTGAGTTCATGTACAATTATGTATTGAGTTTTTTAGTTGAAATACAATAGGACTAAAAATATTGATATAGTACTAATAACTCATGTTGGTATGTGTGGTTGTCACACAGGATTCACTGGAGATTTAAATTCACAGTTGTCCATGTAAAGGATGAATGCTATTTAGCTTCTTTGTGAATCTAGACCATGAATGAAGAGCTTTCCTCAACATATTTCACTGAGGGAAATACGAGGATGATAGGCATAATCCTATGCTTCGACTCATGGATATCTAAGCACTGCTCACAATACAGATCTGATTTTCAAAATCAGGGTTCTTTGAGTGTCCTTGAAGAGCATTTGTTTTTCTGGATACAGAAGAAAAAAACTCATGAGTATCAAACTTGTTCACATAAAACATGTGTATGAATTGTTATCTTCCTGAACCGGGGATCAAACCCACATCGCTTCCACCTCCTGCACTGGTAGGTAGATTATTTACCGACTGTGCCACCTGGGAAGCGACATATATTTCAAGGACCGCTGCCGTCAGCTTCTACTGTTCGTGACCAAAGGAGGAGAAACAACATTGGAAGAAGTACTCATAAGGGTACTCATAGGAAGTACTCGTAAGTCAAGGAACTGTTATACTGGGTACTCTTGTTATTACTGGGACGAGTCAGTTCCTCCAGTGATGATGGGTATAACTGAAAAATTATTACCAATGCATGGGAAGCTATTGCTTCAGGGATGCCTACTTCAGCATGAAGGACTGCACTTCAAAGGATGCCTGCTATTCCAGCTCAAGCAACAGATAGTGAAGTGCAGATCATTGTCTTTTGTTGAAAATAATCAGCAGTTTCTCAACATACGTAACATGCCAGAGGAACCCTTGGGATGGAACTCTAAAAACAGGTTAGGCCCTCTTTTTGCCAAGCCCTGCGATAAAATACAAATCAGAAAAAGAAAAATAGCATCGGTTTTATCAGGACTTCCTCATCTGTTCTTTCTCGATAGCAGGAAGCAGACATGGAGGCCAGAGGACTGCAGGATTTCATTGGGAACTAACGTTGGGTGGGGTGCAAGCTCATCGCTCTAGTAAGAATGTGGCTCAATGAAACGGACTTTCATTCACTTCATGGACATAGAGTTCTATAATCCTTCATTAAGGAATTCAATAAGTTATACTTCCTTACACCTTCACAATCTCTTGGTTTACAAGAATGTCAATGCCTAGTCCAGCACTAATACAATGAGCGTTACAGGTAATATTAGCGTATAAGTGATGATGAGCAATGACAGGAAGTGTATTTATTCTCTGTCTGATTTCTTGATTTTTTATGTAATTTTTTAATAATATACTTACAGATGTGAATATTTTAGTGGCATGTATAAAGGCACGTTGAGTAGCGCTATGATAACTCATAGTGTTGGCATGATAATTATCATGGTTACTGTGTCTTTTTCATATATTCCTTTTGAGAGTCTCTTCCATTATACATGATCATAAGATATTCAATAGTTTCCTAAACTGTACAGGAGGTCCTTGTGGCTTCTTTCATATATAGTAATGTATTTGTTAATAATTCAAACAAAAACTGGTACACACATATTCATAGTGACATTCACAATAGCTCAAAGGTAGAACTCATTCAAGTGTCTATTGGTGGGTGACTGAATATGCAACACAGGGTATATTCAGAAGCTTCAACGGTATTCCACCGTACAAAAAATTACATTAAATGGTGCTGCCACTCTGCAAGACATTCCAGAAATGACTGCAAAACCAACACGTGGAATAAATACATAGTTCAATTCCAATTCACGCTATGTACCCAAAAGGTTTGGGAAAGGGGGCTGAAAACACGTATACTTCTTCAGTCATACTCACAACAGCATGATTCACACTGGCAAACAAACGGAAGTAATCTAAGTGTCCATGGCAGCCCATTCCATAAACAAACTGTGGTATACACACAGTGGAATCTGATTCGGCCCTTCAGAGTCAGTCATTCTGACAATGCGACAATGTGGACAAACCTTATGGTCATTACATGAAGTGAAATAAACCAGACCAAAAAAAGGACAAACGTTCTGTGATTCCACTCGTATGAGATATCCAAACAAGTCAAATCTGTCAGAAAAAGCAGAAAGTGATTCCGACGGATCGAAGAGAGTTCGTGTTTCGTGGACCTCAGTTTCCCTTGGAAAACCTGACTTCCCGGGGTATCTCCAAAACCAGTTAGACAAATAATTGGAAGCTATATCCAGTCAAATGAATGTAGACATAATTTTACAGTTTACACCAAACTCACTCAAACTTCTCAACAGACAAAAGGCAAAACTATATCTATGCTACCTCAGCTTAGCTTAAAACTGTATCTACAGTACCTCAGTTTTGCTTATAAAATTTAACAACAACAACAACACACTAAAGTCTATCCAAAGGAGGATATAAAACATATATAACATCAACTTTAAAAAATTAGAAATTTAAACTGTGAAAAACCTTATTCACAAAACTTAAACACAAGCCACAGAAAAATATAGTTATAAAATACATATCTGATAAAGGATTGTACTCCAACTATACCAAAAAATCTAGAACATTCTCATTAAGAATGTATAAACCTAAACACCTGGCCTACAAAAATATAAAGATGGTAAATAAGCCTATCAAAAATACTCAAAATCACATATCATGAGGAAATTACAAACTAAAATAACAGTGAAGTAGCACTGCACACCTATTAGATCCAGTAAACTCAACAAAAGAGGGGGGCACAGCTTCTCTGGTGGCTCAGTGGTAAAGAATCTGCCTGACAACGCAAGACACTCTAGTTAGATCACCCACCCCGGAAGATCCCACATGCCACAGAGAAACGTAGCTGGATTTTTCCACAGCTAAACAAGGCTCACCTGTGACCTGAATACTATATGTCTAGCACTTACTAAACAGCTTTGAAAACGTGTCCAGACAAAAAGTATCACACGATTATACACAACAGCTCTACTTGTAATAACTAAAAACTTTCAAATGTCAGGATGTCTTCAGTAGATGACAGTGAAAACAAAT
>NW_024080543.1:1650147-1654641 GCF_014754425.2 Oryx dammah
ACTTTCAAATGTCAGGATGTCTTCAGTAGATGACAGTGAAAACAAATGGGGATACATCCAAAGTGAAGGGGAGCAAATGCTACCACAAAATATACCACCTCAGCATGAGAATTCGTTGGACCCAATTAACTTTTTTTTTTTTTTTTGAGGACACATGATCATCTCTGAAACCCAAGTTCAAGACGGCTCTTCTGTGAGTCACATTTACCGGAGAAATCTCATTTCAAAGGAATCCTCTCTATATGCCAGATAGAAGGATGAGACACAGTCTTTTGAAACTTTTTCTTTTCTGTCAATAGGGAAAGCTAAGCCGTAAATCTGTACAAAAACCGTACCCTTCCTTTCCTTTGGTTTTATTTCTTTAACATTTGTTTCTTTTTTGATTAGGCTGCGCCAGGTCGACCTTCATTGAGGCAAGCCAGATATTTAGCTACAGCATGCAAACTCTTCGTTGTGGCATAGGAGATCTAGTTCTCGGATCAGGGAATGGACCTGAGCCTCCTTCTTTGGGAGTGTCCGGTCTCAGCCACTGGACCACCAGGAAGTGCCTGTTTTGTTTTTAGGTGAAGATGGTATCTAAGGTGATATCTTGGGCCATTTCAGTCACTGACTCAGTTTCCTGAGTTTCTCCAAAGCACGCACAAGGTGCACATTATTAAACTGGTTTGCGAAACAAGTAAAGGTTGTCTGCTACAACACTGTATGCTTACCAATATCTAAATGGTAAATGGCATATTATTTATTTTTAATTGCTATGGGGGGAAAAAGAATGCAGGATTCATACATGTTACAACATAAATAAACATTAAAACCCCAACTTCAGTGAAAAAAAATCTATATAGAAAAGGCCACCCAGAACCTATATTCACCATGTCTGCTTTCAATCCATCCAAATAACTGGAAATGTCAGTAACACTCTAAATAAAGAAAAAAGGACGAGGATGGAAAAAAGATATATTCATACACTTGAACAATTGCTAAAAGTGGAAGTGGGGCTGTGGATATGATTTCCTGATTTTGGAGATTATGTGCTGGTTCTATAGAAGGTACCCATTTTGGATAAAACACATAGAGTATTTTAGATGATGTGGCAAATGCCAGGACTTTTTCCCATTGCTAGGCGTTTTCTGTACATTTTAAATGACTGGAAAGGAAACTATGTTTGAAAACAACCATATCAATACCACAAAAGAAATGTAGAGTAGACAGGCAGGAAACTTTCTTCTACAGGCCAAGACTTACCCAGACAAAGTTCAAGGGAAGCTGTGATGCTCACTGCCCTTGAAGGAGTCCACATGGAATGAAGAAGTACTGTGGGAAGTCTATTAGGAACCACCATGGTTTGGGTCCTCTGGATGACCTATTGGAGGAGAAACAGATTTTACAAATAAAAGTTTTCCACATAACTTCACAAAAAGTTGTTAGACTACATTCAGTAAAGCTGAATCATTTCGGATCAATTTAAAATCAAATAAAATATTACCATTTATGATCCCAATCAATAGACAAATCATCACTTGCGTTTCTATACACTAATAACAAGCAGAAACAAACATTAAGAAAATCCCACTTATCACTGCATCAAAAACAATAAAACAGCCAGCAACAAACGTAATCAAGGACATAAAAGACCAGTCATCAGAAAACTAGAAAGCACTGATAAAGAAACCAAAGAAAACACAAATACACAGAAAACTATTCCACGCTCACGCACTGCAACAATGAGGAATTAAAAGGTCCATTCCAACCAAAGTCATCAACAAATACACTGACTGCAATCACAAAGTAATATTCGATGGCATTTTTTCACAGAAATAGAAATATTTCTAATATTAGACTGCTGATATTGAACAGGACCTTAAACGGCCGAAAAGACTCTGAGAAAGAAGAACACAGCTGGAGGCATCTTCCTATACGACTTCAAAGTACATCACGGAGCTGTAGTGGCCACCACTGTGAGGAACTGGCAGGAACACAGACACATGGACTCCAGGAGAGAATAGAGAGCCCAGGAACGAACCCACACGTACATGGTCAGTTCATGAAAATCAAACCAGGAAGAAGCAAAGAGGAAAGGACAGTCTTCTCAAGAAACAGTGACAGGAAAACGGCCACCTACACGGAAGAACATCAGTGGTCATCCTCGAGATCATCTAACACAAATCTAACTAAAAACCCACCGTTTTGCACAAGGAGCTCTTTCCCGCCTGAGTCCTCTGAGACCTCTAACCTCCAGTCAGCCCTCAGCTGGACACAGAAAAGTCTACTCCGTCCTCATTTTTTTGCTCTTGCAGCACCTCCCTGCTGGTGGGCACTGAGGCAACCCTGCTCCTCTCAGCCTGGATGCAGCCCTGTTATCCAGAAGCCTGAGCCCTGATGGTCCTGAGACAAAGCTCCCGCCAGCCAGCTGCTCACCGAGCAGAGTCTAAAGGCAAAGCGTCCTGCGCCCACGGCTCAGAGGGGCGTTTGGCGCCCCCTGCGGGCCGCCAGAGAAGAGCGGGCAGCCCGGCGCTCACAGAACTCGGAGGGCTCACCCAGAAGCAACTCTGTTGTGAGCACTCAGACTGGAAGCCCAAACTGACATGGAGCAGAAGAGCTCCATGACCCTCCTTAAACCATGGCTAAGGAACAATCAGAGCCTGTATGGAATGCAGCCATAAGAAGGAACACATTTGAATCCGTTCTAATGAGGGGGATGAACCTAGAGTGTATTAAACAGGGAAGTCAGTCAAAGAGAGAAAAACATGGAATCTAGAAGGATGGTACTGACGAGTCTGTTCACATAGCAGCGATGGAGATGCAGACGTAGAGAACAGACTTACGGACAAGGGTGGGGAACAAGACGGAGAGGGTGAGATGAGTGGAGAGACCAGCATGGATGCAGGTACACCATTTGTAAATAGACAACCAATGGGAATTTGCTGTAGGACTCAGGGAACTCAAACTGGGGCTCCGTAATCACCTAGAGAGGTGGAATGGGTGTGAGGTGGGAGGGAGATTCAAGAGCAAGAGGACATAGGTACACCTGTGGTTAATTCATGTGGATGTATGACAAATCAAACCAAAATTAGAAAGCAATGATCAATCAACTAAAAAGAAATAACTGTTTAAAAAATATGAACATAAACAAATTTTGCAACAAGGTAATTCCATTTAAAAAACTATAGAAAGTTTAGAAAACAACAAAAGATCTACATGACCATTGGTCTGGTGATCAGGTCTAACACACACACACAAAAGCCAACTTACCAAATTACGAATATAAATTATTTAAAAGATTGACTTATAATTTTATACATTTACCCTGTGGAGGACCTTACTCGAGAGAACCAAAAACAAACTGTTAAATGAACCACGGACCACCCACCCTTGCCAGGCCACAGAGAAAAGAAAACCCTTGCAGGAGTCATCTTACAACAGGAGGTCCTGCTAAGGAACAAGGAACGAACACGCTACCACCAACCAGAATTCTGGAGAGGTCAGAAGGAGATGGGAGGCTCCAGTTCAGAGGTCCTACCCACCTCCCAGGATCCACTTCGCTGGAATCCATCTCGGCTGAGTGATGCGTGTGCCCTCAAGAAGGATCCCAATTCAGAATGACTGGCAAGAGACAGACCAGAAATTAACCCAATGATCATAAAACCTGAGACTGTGAGCCACGTGGCAGAGTGGTTCTCTCCGTTTCCCTCACCCTCCTGCCCTCCGTCCCGGCAGCCCTTCCCGATAAAGCTTCTCGCTTGGACAGCACTCCTCTCCTCAGACAACTCATTGCCAAGTGTCAGACAAGAACTCACTCTCAAGCCCTGGAAGGGATCCCCCTTCCTTCATCTAAAGCAATATCCAAGAGAAAATATCTTCAAAATGCTATCTTGTAGAGAAGGAAATCAGAGAAGGCAATGGCAGCCCGCTCCAGTACTATTGCCTGGAGAATCCCATGGACAGAGGAGCCTGGTAGGCTGCAACCCTGGGGTCGCTAAGAGTCGGACACGACTTCACTGAGGGACTTCACTTTCACTTTTCACTTCCATGCACTGGAGAAGGACATGGCAACCCACTCCAGTGTTCTTGCCTGGAGAATCCCAGGGACAGAGGAGCCTGGTAGGCCGGCGCCTACGGGGTCGCACAGAGTCAGACACGACTGAAGCAACTCAGCAGCAGCAGCAGAGAAGGAAATGGCACCACCTGCAGTATTCTGGCCTCAGAAATCCCAGGGACAGAGGAGCTTGGTGGGCTACAGTCCAAAAGAAATGCAGGGCATTTCTGAGGGGAGGAAACAGTCCCAGGGAAGCTGAGGTACTCACCAAAGGCCCCAGAGCTTTTGATAGCACACCAGAGCTGTGGCTGAGGATTCCCAGCTGCCAGGCCTCTTGATCCTGGCCTCTTTCACTAGATACATGTGTGGAAAACTAGAATCTAAAATATGCCCTGGTGGTTCCATAGTAAAGAATCCCCCTGCCAGTGCTGGAGATGCAGGTGCGATCCCTGGGATGGGAA
>NW_024080543.1:1655141-1672668 GCF_014754425.2 Oryx dammah
CTTCTAGATTCCATGTTTTTCTCTCTTTGACTGACTTCCCTGTTTAATACACTCTAGGTTCATCCCCCTCATTAGAACGGATTCAAATGTGTTCCTTCTTATGGCTGCATTCCATACAGGCTCTGATTGTTCCTTAGCCATGGTTTAAGGAGGGTCATGGAGCTCTTCTGCTCCATGTCAGTTTGGGCTTCCAGTCTGAGTGCTCACAACAGAGTTGCTTCTGGGTGAGCCCTCCGAGGTCTGTGAGCGCCGGGCTGCCCGCTCTTCTCTGGCGGCCCGCAGGGGGCGCCAAACGCCCCTCTGAGCCGTGGGCGCAGGACGCTTTGCCTTTAGACTCTGCTCGGTGAGCAGCTGGCTGGCGGGAGCTTTGTCTCAGGACCATCAGGGCTCAGGCTTCTGGATAACAGGGCTGCATCCAGGCTGAGAGGAGCAGGGTTGCCTCAGTGTCCACCAGCAGGGAGGTGCTGCAAGAGCAAAAAAATGAGGACGGAGTAGACTTTTCTGTGTCCAGCTGAGGGCTGACTGGAGGTTAGAGGTCTCAGAGGACTCAGGCGGGAAAGAGCTCCTTGTGCAAAACGGTGGGTTTTTAGTTAGATTTGTGTTAGATGATCTCGAGGATGACCACTGATGTTCTTCCGTGTAGGTGGCCGTTTTTCTGTCACTGTTTCTTGAGAAGACTGTCCTTTCCTCTTTGCTTCTTCCTGGTTTGATTTTCATGAACTGACCATGTACGTGTGGGTTCGTTCCTGGGCTCTCTATTCTCTCCTGGAGTCCATGTGTCTGTGTTCCTGCCAGTTCCTCACGGTGGTGGCCACTACAGCTCCGTGATGTACTTTGAAGTCGTATAGGAAGATGCCTCCAGCTGTGTTCTTCTTTCTCAGAGTCTTTTCGGCCGTTTAAGGTCCTGTTCAATATCAGCAGTCTAATATTAGAAATATTTCTATTTCTGTGAAAAAATGCCATCGAATATTACTTTGTGATTGCAGTCAGTGTATTTGTTGATGACTTTGGTTGGAATGGACCTTTTAATTCCTCATTGTTGCAGTGCGTGAGCGTGGAATAGTTTTCTGTGTATTTGTGTTTTCTTTGGTTTCTTTATCAGTGCTTTCTAGTTTTCTGACGACTGGTCTTTTATGTCCTTGATTACGTTTGTTGCTGGCTGTTTTATTGTTTTTGATGCAGTGATAAGTGGGATTTTCTTAATGTTTGTTTCTGCTTGTTATTAGTGTATAGAAACGCAAGTGATGATTTGTCTATTGATTGGGATCGTAAATGGTAATATTTTATTTGATTTTAAATTGATCCGAAATGATTCAGCTTTACTGAATGTAGTCTAACAACTTTTTGTGAAGTTATGTGGAAAACTTTTATTTGTAAAATCTGTTTCTCCTCCAATAGGTCATCCAGAGGACCCAAACCATGGTGGTTCCTAATAGACTTCCCACAGTACTTCTTCATTCCATGTGGACTCCTTCAAGGGCAGTGAGCATCACAGCTTCCCTTGAACTTTGTCTGGGTAAGTCTTGGCCTGTAGAAGAAAGTTTCCTGCCTGTCTACTCTACATTTCTTTTGTGGTATTGATATGGTTGTTTTCAAACATAGTTTCCTTTCCAGTCATTTAAAATGTACAGAAAACGCCTAGCAATGGGAAAAAGTCCTGGCATTTGCCACATCATCTAAAATACTCTATGTGTTTTATCCAAAATGGGTACCTTCTATAGAACCAGCACATAATCTCCAAAATCAGGAAATCATATCCACAGCCCCACTTCCACTTTTAGCAATTGTTCAAGTGTATGAATATATCTTTTTTCCATCCTCGTCCTTTTTTCTTTATTTAGAGTGTTACTGACATTTCCAGTTATTTGGATGGATTGAAAGCAGACATGGTGAATATAGGTTCTGGGTGGCCTTTTCTATATGGATTTTTTTTCACTGAAGTTGGGGTTTTAATGTTTATTTATGTTGTAACATGTATGAATCCTGCATTCTTTTTCCCCCCATAGCAATTAAAAATAAATAATATGCCATTTACCATTTAGATATTGGTAAGCATACAGTGTTGTAGCAGACAACCTTTACTTGTTTCGCAAACCAGTTTAATAATGTGCACCTTGTGCGTGCTTTGGAGAAACTCAGGAAACTGAGTCAGTGACTGAAATGGCCCAAGATATCACCTTAGATACCATCTTCACCTAAAAACAAAACAGGCACTTCCTGGTGGTCCAGTGGCTGAGACCGGACACTCCCAAAGAAGGAGGCTCAGGTCCATTCCCTGATCCGAGAACTAGATCTCCTATGCCACAACGAAGAGTTTGCATGCTGTAGCTAAATATCTGGCTTGCCTCAATGAAGGTCGACCTGGCACAGCCAAATCAAAAAAAACACAAATGTTAAAGAAATAAAACCAAAGGAAAGGAAGGGTACGGTTTTTGTACAGATTTACGGCTTAGCTTTCCCTATTGACAGAAAAGAAAAAGTTTCAAAAGACTGTGTCTCATCCTTCTATCTGGCATATAGAGAGGATTCCTTTGAAATGAGATTTCTCCGGTAAATGTGACTCACAGAAGAGCCGTCTTGAACTTGGGTTTCAGAGATGATCATGTGTCCTCAAAAAAAAAAAAAAAGTTAATTGGGTCCAACGAATTCTCATGCTGAGGTGGTATATTTTGTGGTAGCATTTGCTCCCCTTCACTTTGGATGTATCCCCATTTGTTTTCACTGTCATCTACTGAAGACATCCTGACATTTGAAAGTTTTTAGTTATTACAAGTAGAGCTGTTGTGTATAATCGTGTGATACTTTTTGTCTGGACACGTTTTCAAAGCTGTTTAGTAAGTGCTAGACATATAGTATTCAGGTCACAGGTGAGCCTTGTTTAGCTGTGGAAAAATCCAGCTACGTTTCTCTGTGGCATGTGGGATCTTCCGGGGTGGGTGATCGAACTAGAGTGTCTTGCGTTGTCAGGCAGATTCTTTACCACTGAGCCACCAGAGAAGCTGTGCCCCCCTCTTTTGTTGAGTTTACTGGATCTAATAGGTGTGCAGTGCTACTTCACTGTTATTTTAGTTTGTAATTTCCTCATGATATGTGATTTTGAGTATTTTTGATAGGCTTATTTACCATCTTTATATTTTTGTAGGCCAGGTGTTTAGGTTTATACATTCTTAATGAGAATGTTCTAGATTTTTTGGTATAGTTGGAGTACAATCCTTTATCAGATATGTATTTTATAACTATATTTTTCTGTGGCTTGTGTTTAAGTTTTGTGAATAAGGTTTTTCACAGTTTAAATTTCTAATTTTTTAAAGTTGATGTTATATATGTTTTATATCCTCCTTTGGATAGACTTTAGTGTGTTGTTGTTGTTGTTAAATTTTATAAGCAAAACTGAGGTACTGTAGATACAGTTTTAAGCTAAGCTGAGGTAGCATAGATATAGTTTTGCCTTTTGTCTGTTGAGAAGTTTGAGTGAGTTTGGTGTAAACTGTAAAATTATGTCTACATTCATTTGACTGGATATAGCTTCCAATTATTTGTCTAACTGGTTTTGGAGATACCCCGGGAAGTCAGGTTTTCCAAGGGAAACTGAGGTCCACGAAACACGAACTCTCTTCGATCCGTCGGAATCACTTTCTGCTTTTTCTGACAGATTTGACTTGTTTGGATATCTCATACGAGTGGAATCACAGAACGTTTGTCCTTTTTTTGGTCTGGTTTATTTCACTTCATGTAATGACCATAAGGTTTGTCCACATTGTCGCATTGTCAGAATGACTGACTCTGAAGGGCCGAATCAGATTCCACTGTGTGTATACCACAGTTTGTTTATGGAATGGGCTGCCATGGACACTTAGATTACTTCCGTTTGTTTGCCAGTGTGAATCATGCTGTTGTGAGTATGACTGAAGAAGTATACGTGTTTTCAGCCCCCTTTCCCAAACCTTTTGGGTACATAGCGTGAATTGGAATTGAACTATGTATTTATTCCACGTGTTGGTTTTGCAGTCATTTCTGGAATGTCTTGCAGAGTGGCAGCACCATTTAATGTAATTTTTTGTACGGTGGAATACCGTTGAAGCTTCTGAATATACCCTGTGTTGCATATTCAGTCACCCACCAATAGACACTTGAATGAGTTCTACCTTTGAGCTATTGTGAATGTCACTATGAATATGTGTGTACCAGTTTTTGTTTGAATTATTAACAAATACATTACTATATATGAAAGAAGCCACAAGGACTTCCTGTACAGTTTAGGAAACTATTGAATATCTTATGATCATGTATAATGGAAGAGACTCTCAAAAGGAATATATGAAAAAGACACAGTAACCATGATAATTATCATGCCAACACTATGAGTTATCATAGCGCTACTCAACGTGCCTTTATACATGCCACTAAAATATTCACATCTGTAAGTATATTATTAAAAAATTACATAAAAAATCAAGAAATCAGACAGAGAATAAATACACTTCCTGTCATTGCTCATCATCACTTATACGCTAATACTACCTGTAACGCTCATTGTATTAGTGCTGGACTAGGCATTGACATTCTTGTAAACCAAGAGATTGTGAAGGTGTAAGGAAGTATAACTTATTGAATTCCTTAATGAAGGATTATAGAACTCTATGTCCATGAAGTGAATGAAAGTCCGTTTCATTGAGCCACATTCTTACTAGAGCGATGAGCTTGCACCCCACCCAACGTTAGTTCCCAATGAAATCCTGCAGTCCTCTGGCCTCCATGTCTGCTTCCTGCTATCGAGAAAGAACAGATGAGGAAGTCCTGATAAAACTGATGCTATTTTTCTTTTTCTGATTTGTATTTTATCGCAGGGCTTGGCAAAAAGAGGGCCTAACCTGTTTTTAGAGTTCCATCCCAAGGGTTCCTCTGGCATGTTACGTATGTTGAGAAACTGCTGATTATTTTCAACAAAAGACAATGATCTGCACTTCACTATCTGTTGCTTGAGCTGGAATAGCAGGCATCCTTTGAAGTGCAGTCCTTCATGCTGAAGTAGGCATCCCTGAAGCAATAGCTTCCCATGCATTGGTAATAATTTTTCAGTTATACCCATCATCACTGGAGGAACTGACTCATCCCAGTAATAACAAGAGTACCCAGTATAACAGTTCCTTGACTTACGAGTACTTCCTATGAGTACCCTTATGAGAACTTCTTCCAATGTTGTTTCTCCTCCTTTGGTCACGAACAGTAGAAGCTGACGGCAGCGGTCCTTGAAATGTATGTCGCTTCCCAGGTGGCACAGTCGGTAAATAATCTACCTACCAGCGCAGGAGGTGGAAGCGATGTGGGTTTGATCCCCGGTTCAGGAAGATAACAATTCATACACATGTTTTATGTGAACAAGTTTGATACTCATGAGTTTTTTTCTTCTGTATCCAGAAAAACAAATGCTCTTCAAGGACACTCAAAGAACCCTGATTTTGAAAATCAGATCTGTATTGTGAGCAGTGCTTAGATATCCATGAGTCGAAGCATAGGATTATGCCTATCATCCTCGTATTTCCCTCAGTGAAATATGTTGAGGAAAGCTCTTCATTCATGGTCTAGATTCACAAAGAAGCTAAATAGCATTCATCCTTTACATGGACAACTGTGAATTTAAATCTCCAGTGAATCCTGTGTGACAACCACACATACCAACATGAGTTATTAGTACTATATCAATATTTTTAGTCCTATTGTATTTCAACTAAAAAACTCAATACATAATTGTACATGAACTCAAGACATAAAATCAGTGCAAATACAAAATGTTCCATCCTCTGAGAAAGGGAGAACAAAATCTGTGCTTAGCCTATTGCATTTTTATGTATTAGATCCTTAAGGAGTTTATTCACCGCACCCAACGAATGATTCACAAATCTTCAGAGAAGAAAGGATCATTTCTCTTTCACAATGAGTAGTTCAACTCTTGTCAAAGCAGTGTCATAAGTGAGTCTAATTTTGTGTGAGACCATGAAAACTCAGTGTTTTCATGATGCTTGTGCTTATGACGGGAGGAGGTCTGAGAAGGCGCTTCTGAAGGTTTATTCATACCAGTCGTTCTCATATGTATGGAGTCTTTAAAGGTTGAATCACTGAGGTGTCGTTTCTCCACTTGTACTAGGCTGAGTAGCAACACGCCCTTTGTCCCTGAGTGCGGTAGACGTGTTCCCAACCTGTCTGTCTTCTGTCCTCTGGAGTATGTATCGCTCGAGCTCTCCACAGCCTAGTAGATGGAAATCGTCAGGATATTCTGGACACCCTTTTTATTTCAGTCTGTTCAGGAGGTTTCAACGGCTGCAAACCTCTGGATTTTACAAAGCACTTTTAACAACCTCAGATGCAGGATACAAGTCAACACTCGTGACAGCCACGGGCTTCCATGCCCTATACATGATTGTTGGCTTTGCTTTCATAATCATCCTGTTTGTTATACCAACTAAGATGTCACTGTATTTTTTTATTATCATTTTCTCTTGGATGGTTTTTAGATCTATTATGGATTTTCCTATATATCTTCACTTCTTGGTGAGGGTCTTATGTTAGTAGTAGTTACTACAACTGACTTCCTGTCAGTTAGCTGTGGCAGAATAGAAAAAAGAATGACAAACTGTATATTATGAATATTATGTATATTATTCATTTTATCGTTTGCAGTCATCCAATTCCAAGTTTCTGAAATAAACATTCAGAAAAATCACATCCTTTTGAGTGTCCATTTGACTGAATAGGAGCACGGAAATGTTATTCCATAAAATTGTTTACAGTTTCCATTACGTTTCTCCTGTTTGATGTGGATATCAGCCTTTGGTTCTCTCAATAGCTTTGCAAGAAAAAAATTAGTTAGAGCTCCTATGGTAATTTTACTGTTCGCAATAAGTATAGCATAAAGTGAACACAGAAGAGGTTAGAGTAGACCAAATATGAAAGTTAGTTTGAAAGAAAACATAGTGTTGAACGTTTACATTAGGAATATAGTGATGAAGTTCCTTTATTATTATTCTATCCTTTCAGTTTCTTTCGCAGGGGTGTTCATGTACAGATTCCAGTACTATGGCTAGAGTGAATAATAGGATCATTATTCTGGAGAGCAACTCTACTAAGTCTTAACGTTCATGTCACTCAGGTTTTTTAATCCCTATTATGTTCGTCGTGTTTGTCGTTTGTGAAGCCACATAAGTTGCATTCATTCAGGCAATAGTATCAAACAGCTAGGGCATCCATTATAGATGTGAATCGATATAGAATGTGAATCCATTTCCCCGTGAGAAGTTATTATTGAAGGTATTCTATGAATGCCAGTAACAAAGCTGTGCAGAAATAATACCATGTTTATGAAGAAAACAAGATTTACTCATTTGTTTTCCTATTCTATTTCTTTTAAACCGATTTAATGACAACAGGCTTCACTTTTCATTCACTTGTATGACTATCAGGAGTTTGACCAGGTTGAAGAAGATGACTCGTTTGTAGTCTTCCTTATCAGCTCATCCCATCTACTAGCTTTAAAATCATTTAGTACAGAGCTCACCGTCTAGGTGTTCAGTGTTCAGTTTGCTTATCATGCAGGATCCTTTTAAAAGTAAAAGCATGTCTGTATGAGTTAGAGCTCCAATCCCAACAGTCCATGTAGAAGCTTCCCCTGAGAAATGTATCGTTTTTGCACCAATGCTCCTGAAATGTGTGAATGTGGTATACCACGCATCACAATAAGTGTAAACAGCTTCCCATGCTACTTATTTGAAACGGCCACTCCTCATGACATTCTCATTCGTTTGAGGACTAAATATAGCCAACTTAGGCTATGTTTGCCAAATAGACTTGGAAATATACTTCACACAGTCCTTCATCGATGCCAGTTTTCAGATCGAAGAAACCCTTGCTACATGACGGTTGTGAACACGTATACTCATGCTTTGTTTGAGATTTTAAAGTCATTCTTCATTTTTGTTGGAGGAACGGTTCTGTCTGTGCCCCGTGGATCCCCAATCCACCGATGTTCATGTGTCTTGGGGCTTCCCAGGTGGTTCTCGTGGTAAAGAACACACAGAACATGCCGATGCAGGAGACATAGGAGATATGGGTTCGATCCCTGGGGCAGGAAGATATCTCCTGAGGGAGAGCATGGCAACCCACTCCAGTATCCTTGCCTAGAGAATCCCATGGAGAGAGGAGCCTGGTGGGGCCTAGTCCATATGATCCCAAAGAGTTGGACACAATGTAAGTGACTTAGCACAGCACATGACTCATTGGCATAGCGAATATAATGGAGATGACAGAAAAAGAAGCGCCAGCAGGCGAAAGTCAATCTTCATCACTTTTAAACTTTGGAGTTTATTGCGATATTTTACATCCATGTTGGTATGACTTCATAGTTGGAGAGTCAATGCACATGTATTATGTATGATTGTGTTATATGTATGTTGAGGGAAGATATATTTTTATGTGGTTTGACATATGGGTCCCATTTCATTCGTTGGCATATGCATACTCATCACTCATCATCATTTTTTGAAAAGACCATTGGTTTTTTTTATTATTTTTATTTTATTTTATTTTATTTTATTTATTTATTTTTTTACTTTACAATTCTGTATTGGTTTTGGCATACATTGACATGAATCCACCACGGTGAACATGCGTTCCCAAACATGAACCCCCTTCCCCACAACATCTCTCTGGGTCATCCCCGCGTACCAGCCCCAAGCGTGCCATATCCTGCATCGGACATAGACTGGCAATTCGATTCTTACATGATATTATACATGTTTCAATGCCATTCTCCCAAATCATCTCACCCTCTCCCTCTCCCACTGAGTCCAAAAGTCCGCTATACACATCTGTGTCTTTTTTGCTGTCCTGCATACAGGGTCATCATTGCCATCTTTTAAATTCCATATATATGTGTTAGTATACTGTATTGGTGTTTTTCTTTCTGGCTTACTTCACTCTGTATAATCGGCTCCAGTTTCATCCATCTCATCAGAACTGATTCAAATGTATTCTTTTTAACGGCTGAGTAATACTCCATTGTGTATATGTACCACAGCTTTCTTATCCATTCATCTGCCGATGGACATCTAGGTTGTTTCCATGTCCTGGCTATTATAAACAGTTCTGCGATGAACATTGGGGTACATGTGTCTCTTTCAATTCTGGTTTCCTCCATGTGTATGCCTAGCAGTGGGATTGCTGGGTCATAAGGCAGTTCTATTTGCCATTTTTTAAGGAATCTCCACACTGTTCTCCATAGTGGCTGTACTAGTTTGCATTCCCACCAACAGTGTAGGAGGGTTCCCTTCTCTCCACACCCTCTCCAGCATTTATTGCTTGCAGATTTTTGGATCACAGACATTCTAACTGGTGTGAAGTGGTACCTCATTGTGGTTTTGAGTTGCATTTCTCTAATAATGAGTGATGTTGAGCATCTTTTCATGTGTTTGTTAGCCATCCGTATGTCTTCTTTGGAGAAATGTCTATTTAGTTCTTTGGCCCATTTTTTGATTGGGTTATTTTTCTGGAATTGAGCTGCAGGAGTTGCTTGTATATTTTTGAGATTAGTTGTTTGTCAGTTGCTTCATTTGCTATTATTTTCTCCCATTCGGAAGGCTGTCTTTTCACTTTGCTTATATTTTCCTTTGTTGTGCAGAAACTTTTAATTTTAATTAGGTCCCATTTGTTTATTTTTGCTTTTATTTCCAGAATTCTGGGAGGTGGATCATAGAGGATCCTGCTGTGGTTTATGTCGGAGAGTGTTTTGCCTATGTTCTCCTCGAGGAGTTTTATAGTTTCTGGTCTTACATTTAGATCTTTAATCCATTTTGAGTTTATCTTTGTGTGCGGTGTTAGAAAGTGATCTAGTTTCATTCTTTTACAAGTGGTGGACCAGTTTTCCCAGCACCACTTGTTCAAGAGATTGTCTTTACTCCACTGTATATTCTTGCCTCCTTTGTCAAAGATAAGGTGTCCATATGTGTGTGGATTTATCTCTGGGCTTTCTATTTTGTTCCATTGATCTATATTTCTGTCTTTGTGCCAATACCATACTGTCTTGATGACTGTGGCTTTGTAGTATTCCTCCAGTTCCATTCTTCTTTCTCAAGATTGCTTTGGCTATTCGTGGTTTTTTGTATTTCCATACAAATCTTGAAATTATTTGTTCTAGTTCTGTGAAAAATATCACCGGTATCTTGATAGGGATTGAACTGAATTTGTAAATTGCTTTGGGTAATATATGGTATACCACATTCACACATTTCAGTAGCATTGGTGCAAAACCTATACATTTCTCAGGGGAAGCTTCTACATGGACTGTTGGGATCAGAGTTCTAACTCATACAGACATACTTTTACTTTTAAAAGGATCCTGCATGATAAGCAAACAAAACACTGGATGAACACCTAGATGGTGAGCTCTGTACTAAATGATTTTAAAGCTAGTAGATGGGATGAGCTGATAACGAAGACTAGAAACGAGTCATCTTCTTCAAATTGGTCAAACTGCTGATAGTCATACAAGTGAATGAAAAGTTAAGCCTCTTGTCATTAAATCGGTTTAAAAGAAATAGAATAATAAAACAAATTAGTAAATTGTGTTTTCTTAATAAACACTGTATTATTTCTGCACAGCTTTGTTACTGGCATTCATAGAATACCTTCAATAATAACTTGTCACGGTGAAACGGATTCACATTCTATATCGATTCACATCTATAATTGATGCCGCAGCTGTTTGATACTATTGCTTGAACGAATACAACTCATGTGACTTCACAAACTACAAACACTACCAACATAATAGGTATTAAAAAAAAAAAACCTTGAGTGACATGAGCGTTAAGACTTAGTAGAGTTGCTCTCGAGAATAATGATCCTATTATTCACTCTAGCCATAGTACTGGAATCTGTACATGAACACCCCTGCAAAAGAAACTGAAAGGATAGAATAATAATAAAGGAACTTCATCACTACATTCCTACTGTAAACGTTCAACACTATGTTTTCTTTTAAACTAACTTTCATATTTGGTCTACTCTAACCCTTTCTGTGTTCACTTTATGCTATACTTATTGCTAACAGTAAAATTACCATAAGGAGCTCTAATTAATTTTTTTTTACTTGCAAAGCTAGTGACAGAACCAAAGGCCAATATCCACATCAAACAGGAGAAACGTAATGGACACTGTACAAAAGGTTGTGATTTTTCTGAATGTTTATTTCAGAAACTTGGAATTGGAGACTGCAAACAATAAAACTAATAATATATTGATACATAATATTAATAATATACAGTTGGTCATTCTTTTTTCTATTGCACCACAGCTAACTGACTGGAAGTCAGTTGTAGTAACTACTACTAACATAAGACCCTCACCAAGAAGTGAAGATATATAGGAAAATCCATAATAGATCTAAAAACCACCAAAGATAAAATGATAATAAAAAATACAGTGACATCCTAGTTGGTATAAGAAACAGGATGTTTATGAAAGCAAAGCCCACAGTCATGTATAGGCCATGGAAGCCTGTGGCTGTCACGAGTGTTGACTTGTATCCTTCATCTGAGGTTGTTAAAAGTGCTTTGTAAAATCCAGAGGTTTGCAGCGGTTGTAACCTCCTGAACAGGCTGAAATAAAAAGGGTTTCCAGAATATCCTGACGATTTCCATCTACTAGGCTGTGGTGAGCTCAAGCAATACATACTCCAGAGGACAGAAGACAGACAGGTTGGGAAGACGTCTACTGCACTCAGGGAGAAAGGGCATGTTGCTACTCAGCCCAGTACAAGTGTAGAAGCAACACCTCAGTGATTCACCCTTTAAAGACTCCATACATATGAGAACGACTGGTATGAATAAACCTTCAGAAGTGCCTTCTCAGACCTCCCATCATAAGCACAAGCATCATGGAAACACTGAGGATTCATGGTCTCACACAAAATTAGACTCACTTATGACTTTGCTTTGAGAAGAGTTGAACTACTCATTGTGAAAGAGAAATGATCCTTTCTTCTCTGAAGATTTGTGAATCATTCGTTGGGTGCGGTGAATATGATACTGAAGGATCTAATACATAAAAATGCAATAGGCAAAGCACAGAGATATTTTTCTCCCTTTCTCAAAGGATGGAACACTTTGTATTTGCACTGATTTTATGTCTTGAGTTCATGTACAATTATGTATTGAGATTTTTAGTTGAAATACAATAGGACTAAAAATATTGATATAATACTAATAACTCATGTTGGTATGTATGGTTGTCACATAGGATTCACAGGAGATTTAAATACTCATAAGGGTACTCATAGGAAGTACTCGTAAGTCAAGGAACCGTTATACTGGCTACTCTCGTTATTACTGGGACAAGTCAGTTCCTCCAATGATGATGGGTATAACTGAAAAATTATTACCAATGCATGGGATGCGATGTCTACATGATAAATGTTTTTGTTCCTCTTATACTGTTGCTTCAGGGATGCCTACTTCAGCATGAAGGACTGCACTTCAAGCGATGCCTGCTATTCCAGCTCAAGCAACAGATAGTGAAGTGCAGATCATTGTCCTTTGCTGAAAATAATCAGCAGTTAGTTTGTCAACATATGTGACATGCCAGAGTAACCCTTGGGATGGAACTCTAAAAACAGGTTAGGCCCTCTTTTTGCCAAGCCCTGCGATAAAATACAAATCAAAAAGAGAAAAAGAGCATCGGTTTTGTCAGGTCTTCCTCATCTTTTCTTTCTCGATAGCAGGAAGCAGACATTGAGGCCAGAGGACTGCAGGATTTCATTGGGAACGAACGTTGGGTTGGGTGCAAGCTCATCACTCTAGTAAGAATGTGGCTCAATTAAACAGACTTCTTCATGGACATAGAGTTCTATAATCCTTCATTAAGAAATTCAATAAGTTATACTTCCTTACACCTTCACAATCTCTTGGTTTACAAGAATGTCAATTCCTAGTCCAGCACTTATACAATGAGTGTTACAGGTAGTATTAGCGTATAAATGATGACAAGCAATGACAGGAAGTGTATTTATTCTCTGTTTGAATTCTTGATATTTTATGTAATTTTTTTTATAATATACATACAGATGTGAATATTTTAGTGGCATGTATAAATACACGTTGAGTAGCACTATGATAACTCATAGTGTTGGCACAGTAATGATCACGGTTACTATGTCTTTTTCATATACTCCTTTTGAGAGTCTCTTCCAGTATACATTCTCATAAGATATTCAATAGCTTCCTAAACTGTACAGTAGGTCCTTGTGGCTTCTTTCATATATAGTAATGTATTTGTTAATAATTCAAACAGAAACTGGTACACACATATTCATAGTGACATTCAAGTGTCCATTGGTGGGTGACTGAATATGCAACACAGGGTATATTCAGAAGCTTGAACAGTATTCCACCATACAAAAAAAGTACATTAAATGGTGCTGCCACTCTGCAAGACATCACAGAAATGACTCCGAAACGAACACATGGAATAAATACATAGTTCAATTCCAATTCATGCTATGTACCCAAAAGGTTTGGGAAAGGGGGCTGAAAAACTGTATACTTCTTCAGCCATACTCACAACAGCATGATTCACACTGGCAAACAAACAGAAGTAATCTAAGTGTCCATGGCAGCCCATTCCATAAACAAACTGTGGTATACACACAGTGGAATCTGATTCGGCCCTCCAAAGTCAGTAATTCTGACAATGTGACAATGTGGACAAACCTTATGGTCATTATATTAAGTGAAATAAGCCAGACCAAAAAAAGGACAAACATTCTGTGATTCCACTCGTATGAGATATCCAAACAAGTCAAATCTGCCAGAAAAAGCAGAAAGTGTTTCCGACGGATCGAAGAGAGTTCGTGTTTCGTGGACCCCAGTTTCCCTTGGAAAAACTGACTTCCCATGATATCTCCAAAACCAATTAGACAAATAATTGGAAGCTCTATCCAATCAAATGAATGTAGACATAATTTTAGAGTTTACACCAAACTCACTCAAACTTCTCAACAGACAAAAGGCAAAACTGTATGTATGATACCTCAGCTTTGCTTAAAACTGTATCTACAGTACCTCAGTTTTGCTTATAAAATTTAACAACAACAACAGCACACTAAAGTCTATCCAAAGGAGGATTTAAAACATATATAACATCAACTTAAAAAAATTAGAAATTTAAACTGTGAAAAACCTTATTCACAAAACTTAAACCCAAGCCACAGAAAAATATAGTTATAAAATACATATCTGATAAAGGATTGTACTCCAACAATACCAAAAAATCTAGAACAATCTCATAAAAATGTATAATCCTAAACACCTGGCCTACAAAAATATAAAGATAGCAAATAAGCCTATCAAAAATAATCAAAATCACATATCATTAGGAAATTACAAACTAAAATAACAGTGAAGTAGCACTGCACACCTATTAGATCCAGTAAACTCAACAAAAGAGTGGGGCACAGCTTCTCTGGTGGCTCAGTGGTAAAGAATCTGCCTGACAACGCAAGACACTCTAGTTCGATCACCCACCCCGGAAGATCCCACATGCCACTGAGAAACGTAGCTGGATTTTTCCACAGCTAAACAAGGCTCACCTGTGACCTGAATACTACATGTGTAACACTTACTAAACAGCTTTGAAAACGTGTCCAGACAAAAAGTTTCACACAATTATACACAACAGCTCTACTTGTAATAACTAAAAAATTTCAAATATCGAGATGTCTTCAGTAGATGACTGTGTAAACAAATGGGGATACATCCAAAATGAAGGGGAGCAAATGCTACCACAAAATATACCACCTCAGCATGAGAATTCGTTGGACCAAATTATTATTTTTTTTTAGAGGACGCATGATCATCTCTGAAACCCAAGTTCAAGACGGCTCTTCTGTGAGTCAATTTACCAGAGAAATCTCATTTCAAAGGAATCCTCTCTCTATGCCAGATAGAAGGATGAGACACAGTCTTTTGAAACTCTTTTTTTCTTTTCTATCAATAGGGAAAGCTAAGCCGTAAATCTGTACAACAACCGTACCCTTCCTTTCCTTCGGTTTTATTTTTGTTAATATTTGTTTGTTTGTTTTAATTTGGCTGCGCCAGGTCGACCTTCATTGAGGCAAGCAAGATATTTGGCTACAGCATGCAAACTCTTCGCTGTGGCATGGGAGATCTAGTTCTCAGATCAGGGAATGAACCTGGGCCTCCTTCTTTGGGAGTGTCCAGTCTCAGCCACTGGACCACCAGGAAGTGCCTGTTTTGTTTTTAGGTGAAGATGGTATTTAAGGTGATATCTTGAGCCATTTCAGTCACTGACTCAGTTTCCTGAGTTTCTCCAAAGCACTCACAAGGTGCACATTGTTAAACTGATTTGGAAAACAAGTAAAGGTTGTCTGCGGCAACACTGTGTGCTTACAAATATCTAAACGGTAAATGGCATGTTATTTATTTTTAATTACTATGGGGAGAAAAAGAATGCAGGATTCATACATGTTACAACATGAATAAACATTAAAACCATCTTCAGTGGAAAAAATCCATATAGAAAAGGCCACCCAGAACCCATATTCACGATGTCTGCTTTCAATCCATCAAGTTTGTCCAAATAACTGAAAATCTCAGTAACACTCTAAACAAAGAAAAAAGGATGAGGATGGAAAAAAAGATATATTCACACACTTGAGCAATTGCTAAGAGTGGAAGTGGGGCTGTGGATTACATTATAATGTAGAAACCATATGATTTCCTGATTTTGGAGATTATGTGGTGGTTCTGCAGAAGGCACCCATTTTGGATAAAACACATAAGAGTATTTTAGATGATGTGGCAAATGCGAGCACCTTTTCCCATTGCTAGGCGTTTTCTGTACATTTTAAATGACTGGAAAGTAAACTATGTTTGAAAACAACCATGTCAATACCACAAAGGAAATTTAGAGTAGACAGGCAGGAAGGTTTCTTCTACAGGCCAAGACTTACCCAGACGAAGTTCAAGGGAAGCTGTGATGTTCACTGCCCTTGAAGGAGTCCACATGGAATGAAGAAGTACTGTGGGAAGTCTATTAGGAAACACCGTGGCTTGGGTCCTCTGGATGACCTATTGCAGGAGAAACAGATTTTACAAATAAAATTTTCCACGTAACTTGACAAAAAGTTGTTAGACTACAATCAGTAAAGCTGAATCATTTCGGATCGATTTACAACCGTATAAAATACTACCATTTACAATCCCAATCAATATACAAACATCACTTGCGTTTCTATACACTAATAACAAGCAGAAACAAAAATTGAGAAAACCCCACTTATCACTGCATCAAAAACAGTAAAACAGCCAGCAACAAACTTAATCAAGGACATAAAAGACCAGTCGTCTGAAAACGAGAAAGCACTGATAAAGAAACCAAAGGAAACACAAATACACAGAAAACTACTCCACGCTCACGCACTGGAACAATGAGGAATTAAAAGGTCCATTCCAACCAAAGTCATCAACAAATACACTGACTGCAATCACAAAATAATATTCAATGGCATTTTTCACACAAATAGAAATATTCCTAATATTAGACTGCTAATGTTGAACAGGACCTTAAACGGCCAAAAAGACTCTGAGAAAGAGGAACACAGCTGGAGGCATCCTCCTGTCCGACTTCAAACTGCATCACGGAGCTGTAGTGACCACCACCGTGAGGAACTGGCAGGAACACAGACACAGGGACTCCAGGAGAGAATAGAGAGCCCAGGAACGAACCCCACACGTACATGGTCAATTCCTGAAAATCAGAGCAGGAACGAGCGAAGAGGAAAGGACAGTCTTCCCAAGAAACAGTGACAGGAAAATGGCCACCTACACGGAAGAACATCAGTGGTCATCCTCGAGGTCATCTAACACAAACCTAACTAAAACCCCACCGTTTTTCACACGGAGCTCTTTCCCCCGAGTCCTCTGAGATGGACCTCCAGTCAGCCCTCAGCTGGACACAGGAAATGTCTACTCCGTCCTCATTTTTCGCTCTTGCAGCGCCTCCCTGCTGGTGGGCACTGAGGCAACCCTGCTCTTCTCTGCCTGAATGCAGCCCCGTTATCCAGAAGCCTGAGCCCTGATGGTCCTGAGACAAAGCTCCCGCCAGCCAGCTGCTCACCGAGCAGAGTCTAAAGGCAAAGCGTCCTGTGCCCGCGGGTCAGAGGGGGATTTGGCGCCCCCTGCGGGCCGCCAGAGAAGAGCGGGCAGCCCGGCGCTCACAGACCTCAGAGGGCTCACCCAGAAGCAGCTCTGCTGCGAGCACTCAGGCTGGAAGCCCAAACTGAAATGGAGCAGAATAGCTCCATGACCCTCTGCAAAACATGGCTAAGGAACACTCAGAGCCTGTATGGAATGCAGCCATAAAAAACAACACATTTGAGTCCGTTCTAATGAAGGGGATGAACCTAGGGTGTCTTAAACAGGGAAGTCAGTCAAAGAGAGAAAAACATGGAATCTAGAAG
>NW_024080543.1:1673168-1693277 GCF_014754425.2 Oryx dammah
GCCATGTCCTTCTCCAGTGCATGGAAGTGAAAAGTGAAAGTGAAGTCACTCAGTGAGGTCGTGTCTGACTCTCAGCCACCCCAGGGCTGCAGCCTACCAGGCTCTTCTGCCCATGGGATTCTCCAGGCAATGGTACTGGAGCGGGCTGCCATTGCCTTCTCTGATTTCCTTCTCTACAAGACAGCGTTTTGAAGATATTTTCTCCTGGATATTGCTTTTGATGAAGGAAGGGGGATCCCTTCCAGGGCTTGAGAGTGAGTTCTTGTCTGACACTTGGCAATGAGTCGTCTGAGGAGAGGAGTGCTGTCCAAGCGAGAGGCTTTATTGGGAAGGGCTGCCGGGGCGCAGGGCAGGAGGGTGAGGGAAACGGAGAGAACCACTCTGCCACGTGGCTCACAGTCTCAGGTTTTATGGTCATTGGGTTAATTTCTGGTTTGTCTCTTGCCAGTCACTCTGAATTAGGATCCTTCTTGAGGGCACACGCATCACTCAGCCGAGATGGATTCCAGCGAAGTGGATCCTGGGAGGTGGGTAGGACCTCTGAACTGGAGCCTCCCATCTCCTTCTGACCTCTCCAGAATTCTGGTTGGTGGTAGTTTGTTAGTTCCTTGTTCCTTACCAGGACCTCCTGTTGTAAGATGACTCCTGCAAGGGTTTTCTTTTCTCTGTTGCCTGGCAAGGGTGGGTGGTCAGTGGTTCATTTAACAGTTTGTTTTTGGTTCTCTCGAGTAAGGTCCTCCACAGGGTAAATGTATAAAATTATAAAAGGCAACGTTTTAAATAATTTATATTCATAATTTGGTAAGTTGGCTTTTTTTGTGTGTGTTAGACCTGATCACCAGACCAAAGGTCATGTAGATCTTTTGTTGTTTTCTAAAATTTCTATAGTGTTTTAAATGGAATTACCTTGTTGCAAAGTTTGTGTTTATGTGCATATTTTTCTAAACAGTTATTTCTTTTTAGTTCATTGATCACTGCTTTACAATATTGGTTTGATTTGTCATACACCCACATGAATTAACCATAGGTGTACCTATGTCCTCTTGCTCTTGAATCTCCCTCCCACCTCCCACCTATTCCCACCTCTCTAGGTGATTACGGAGCCCCAGTTTGAGTTCCCTGAGTCCTACAGCAAATTCCCATTGGTTGTCTATTTACAAATGTTGGTGTACCTGCATCCATGCTGCTCTCTCCACTCCTCTCACCCTCTCCCTCTTGTTCCCCACCCTTGTCCGTAAGTCTGTTCTCTATGTCTGCATCTCCATCGCTGCTATGTGAACAGACTCGTCAGTACCATCCTTCTAGATTCCATGTTTTTCTCTTTGACTGACTTCCCTGTTTAAGACACCCTAGGTTCATCCCCTTCATTAGAACGGACTCAAATGTGTTGTTTTTTATGGCTGCATTCCATACAGGCTCTGAGTGTTCCTTAGCCATGTTTTGCAGAGGGTCATGGAGCTATTCTGCTCCATTTCAGTTTGGGCTTCCAGCCTGAGTGCTCGCAGCAGAGCTGCTTCTGGGTGAGCCCTCTGAGGTCTGTGAGCGCCGGGCTGCCCGCTCTTCTCTGGCGGCCTGCAGGGGGCGCCAAATCCCCCTCTGACCCGCGGGCACAGGACGCTTTGCCTTTAGACTCTGCTCGGTGAGCAGCTGGCTGGCGGGAGCTTTGTCTCAGGACCATCAGGGCTCAGGCTTCTGGATAACGGGGCTGCATTCAGGCAGAGAAGAGCAGGGTTGCCTCAGTGCCCACCAGCAGGGAGGCGCTGCAAGAGCGAAAAATGAGGACGGAGTAGACATTTCCTGTGTCCAGCTGAGGGCTGACTGGAGGTCCATCTCAGAGGACTCGGGGGAAAGAGCTCCGTGTGAAAAACGGTGGGGTTTTAGTTAGGTTTGTGTTAGATGACCTCGAGGATGACCACTGATGTTCTTCCGTGTAGGTGGCCATTTTCCTGTCACTGTTTCTTGGGAAGACTGTCCTTTCCTCTTCGCTCGTTCCTGCTCTGATTTTCAGGAATTGACCATGTACGTGTGGGGTTCGTTCCTGGGCTCTCTATTCTCTCCTGGAGTCCCTGTGTCTGTGTTCCTGCCAGTTCCTCACGGTGGTGGTCACTACAGCTCCATGATGCAGTTTGAAGTCGGACAGGAGGATGCCTCCAGCTGTGTTCCTCTTTCTCAGAGTCTTTTTGGCCGTTTAAGGTCCTGTTCAACATTAGCAGTCTAATATTAGGAATATTTCTATTTGTGTGAAAAATGCCATTGAATATTATTTTGTGATTGCAGTCAGTGTATTTGTTGATGACTTTGGTTGGAATGGACCTTTTAATTCCTCATTGTTCCAGTGCGTGAGCGTGGAGTAGTTTTCTGTGTATTTGTGTTTCCTTTGGTTTCTTTATCAGTGCTTTCTCGTTTTCAGACGACTGGTCTTTTATGTCCTTGATTAAGTTTGTTGCTGGCTGTTTTACTGTTTTTGATGCAGTGATAAGTGGGGTTTTCTTAATTTTTGTTTCTGCTTGTTATTAGTGTATAGAAACGCAAGTGATGTTTGTATATTGATTGGGATTGTAAATGGTAGTATTTTATACGGTTGTAAATCGATCCGAAATGATTCAGCTTTACTGATTGTAGTCTAACAACTTTTTGTCAAGTTATGTGGAAAATTTTATTTGTAAAATCTGTTTCTCCTGCAATAGGTCATCCAGAGGACCCAAGCCACGGTGTTTCCTAATAGACTTCCCACAGTACTTCTTCATTCCATGTGGACTCCTTCAAGGGCAGTGAGCATCACAGCTTCCCTTGAACTTCGTCTGGGTAAGTCTTGGCCTGTAGAAGAAACCTTCCTGCCTGTCTACTCTAAATTTCCTTTGTGGTATTGACATGGTTGTTTTCAAACATAGTTTACTTTCCAGTCATTTAAAATGTACAGAAAACGCCTAGCAATGGGAAAAGGTGCTCGCATTTGCCACATCATCTAAAATACTCTTATGTGTTTTATCCAAAATGGGTGCCTTCTGCAGAACCACCACATAATCTCCAAAATCAGGAAATCATATGGTTTCTACATTATAATGTAATCCACAGCCCCACTTCCACTCTTAGCAATTGCTCAAGTGTGTGAATATATCTTTTTTTCCATCCTCATCCTTTTTTCTTTGTTTAGAGTGTTACTGAGATTTTCAGTTATTTGGACAAACTTGATGGATTGAAAGCAGACATCGTGAATATGGGTTCTGGGTGGCCTTTTCTATATGGATTTTTTCCACTGAAGATGGTTTTAATGTTTATTCATGTTGTAACATGTATGAATCCTGCATTCTTTTTCTCCCCATAGTAATTAAAAATAAATAACATGCCATTTAGCGTTTAGATATTTGTAAGCACACAGTGTTGCAGCAGACAACCTTTACTTGTTTTCCAAATCAGTTTAACAATGTGCACCTTGTGAGTGCTTTGGAGAAACTCAGGAAACTGAGTCAGTGACTGAAATGGCTCAAGATATCACCTTAAATACCATCTTCACCTAAAAACAAAACAGGCACTTCCTGGTGGTCCAGTGGCTGAGACTGGACACTCCCAAAGAAGGAGGCCCAGGTTCATTCCCTGATCTGAGAACTAGATCTCCCATGCCACAGCGAAGAGTTTGCATGCTGTAGCCAAATATCTTGCTTGCCTCAATGAAGGTCGACCTGGCGCAGCCAAATTAAAACAAACAAACAAATATTAACAAAAATAAAACCGAAGGAAAGGAAGGGTACGGTTGTTGTACAGATTTACGGCTTAGCTTTCCCTATTGATAGAAAAGAAAAAAAGAGTTTCAAAAGACTGTGTCTCATCCTTCTATCTGGCATAGAGAGAGGATTCCTTTGAAATGAGATTTCTCTGGTAAATTGACTCACAGAAGAGCCGTCTTGAACTTGGGTTTCAGAGATGATCATGCGTCCTCTAAAAAAAAATAATAATTTGGTCCAACGAATTCTCATGCTGAGGTGGTATATTTTGTGGTAGCATTTGCTCCCCTTCATTTTGGATGTATCCCCATTTGTTTACACAGTCATCTACTGAAGACATCTCGATATTTGAAATTTTTTAGTTATTACAAGTAGAGCTGTTGTGTATAATTGTGTGAAACTTTTTGTCTGGACACGTTTTCAAAGCTGTTTAGTAAGTGTTACACATGTAGTATTCAGGTCACAGGTGAGCCTTGTTTAGCTGTGGAAAAATCCAGCTACGTTTCTCAGTGGCATGTGGGATCTTCCGGGGTGGGTGATCGAACTAGAGTGTCTTGCGTTGTCAGGCAGATTCTTTACCACTGAGCCACCAGAGAAGCTGTGCCCCACTCTTTTGTTGAGTTTACTGGATCTAATAGGTGTGCAGTGCTACTTCACTGTTATTTTAGTTTGTAATTTCCTAATGATATGTGATTTTGATTATTTTTGATAGGCTTATTTGCTATCTTTATATTTTTGTAGGCCAGGTGTTTAGGATTATACATTTTTATGAGATTGTTCTAGATTTTTTGGTATTGTTGGAGTACAATCCTTTATCAGATATGTATTTTATAACTATATTTTTCTGTGGCTTGGGTTTAAGTTTTGTGAATAAGGTTTTTCACAGTTTAAATTTCTAATTTTTTTAAGTTGATGTTATATATGTTTTAAATCCTCCTTTGGATAGACTTTAGTGTGCTGTTGTTGTTGTTAAATTTTATAAGCAAAACTGAGGTACTGTAGATACAGTTTTAAGCAAAGCTGAGGTATCATACATACAGTTTTGCCTTTTGTCTGTTGAGAAGTTTGAGTGAGTTTGGTGTAAACTCTAAAATTATGTCTACATTCATTTGATTGGATAGAGCTTCCAATTATTTGTCTAATTGGTTTTGGAGATATCATGGGAAGTCAGTTTTTCCAAGGGAAACTGGGGTCCACGAAACACGAACTCTCTTCGATCCGTCGGAAACACTTTCTGCTTTTTCTGGCAGATTTGACTTGTTTGGATATCTCATACGAGTGGAATCACAGAATGTTTGTCCTTTTTTTGGTCTGGCTTATTTCACTTAATATAATGACCATAAGGTTTGTCCACATTGTCACATTGTCAGAATTACTGACTTTGGAGGGCCGAATCAGATTCCACTGTGTGTATACCACAGTTTGTTTATGGAATGGGCTGCCATGGACACTTAGATTACTTCTGTTTGTTTGCCAGTGTGAATCATGCTGTTGTGAGTATGGCTGAAGAAGTATACAGTTTTTCAGCCCCCTTTCCCAAACCTTTTGGGTACATAGCATGAATTGGAATTGAACTATGTATTTATTCCATGTGTTCGTTTCGGAGTCATTTCTGTGATGTCTTGCAGAGTGGCAGCACCATTTAATGTACTTTTTTTGTATGGTGGAATACTGTTCAAGCTTCTGAATATACCCTGTGTTGCATATTCAGTCACCCACCAATGGACACTTGAATGTCACTATGAATATGTGTGTACCAGTTTCTGTTTGAATTATTAACAAATACATTACTATATATGAAAGAAGCCACAAGGACCTACTGTACAGTTTAGGAAGCTATTGAATATCTTATGAGAATGTATACTGGAAGAGACTCTCAAAAGGAGTATATGAAAAAGACATAGTAACCGTGATCATTACTGTGCCAACACTATGAGTTATCATAGTGCTACTCAACGTGTATTTATACATGCCACTAAAATATTCACATCTGTATGTATATTATAAAAAAAATTACATAAAATATCAAGAATTCAAACAGAGAATAAATACACTTCCTGTCATTGCTTGTCATCATTTATACGCTAATACTACCTGTAACACTCATTGTATAAGTGCTGGACTAGGAATTGACATTCTTGTAAACCAAGAGATTGTGAAGGTGTAAGGAAGTATAACTTATTGAATTTCTTAATGAAGGATTATAGAACTCTATGTCCATGAAGAAGTCTGTTTAATTGAGCCACATTCTTACTAGAGTGATGAGCTTGCACCCAACCCAACGTTCGTTCCCAATGAAATCCTGCAGTCCTCTGGCCTCAATGTCTGCTTCCTGCTATCGAGAAAGAAAAGATGAGGAAGACCTGACAAAACCGATGCTCTTTTTCTCTTTTTGATTTGTATTTTATCGCAGGGCTTGGCAAAAAGAGGGCCTAACCTGTTTTTAGAGTTCCATCCCAAGGGTTACTCTGGCATGTCACATATGTTGACAAACTAACTGCTGATTATTTTCAGCAAAGGACAATGATCTGCACTTCACTATCTGTTGCTTGAGCTGGAATAGCAGGCATCGCTTGAAGTGCAGTCCTTCATGCTGAAGTAGGCATCCCTGAAGCAACAGTATAAGAGGAACAAAAACATTTATCATGTAGACATCGCATCCCATGCATTGGTAATAATTTTTCAGTTATACCCATCATCATTGGAGGAACTGACTTGTCCCAGTAATAACGAGAGTAGCCAGTATAACGGTTCCTTGACTTACGAGTACTTCCTATGAGTACCCTTATGAGTATTTAAATCTCCTGTGAATCCTATGTGACAACCATACATACCAACATGAGTTATTAGTATTATATCAATATTTTTAGTCCTATTGTATTTCAACTAAAAATCTCAATACATAATTGTACATGAACTCAAGACATAAAATCAGTGCAAATACAAAGTGTTCCATCCTTTGAGAAAGGGAGAAAAATATCTCTGTGCTTTGCCTATTGCATTTTTATGTATTAGATCCTTCAGTATCATATTCACCGCACCCAACGAATGATTCACAAATCTTCAGAGAAGAAAGGATCATTTCTCTTTCACAATGAGTAGTTCAACTCTTCTCAAAGCAAAGTCATAAGTGAGTCTAATTTTGTGTGAGACCATGAATCCTCAGTGTTTCCATGATGCTTGTGCTTATGATGGGAGGTCTGAGAAGGCACTTCTGAAGGTTTATTCATACCAGTCGTTCTCATATGTATGGAGTCTTTAAAGGGTGAATCACTGAGGTGTTGCTTCTACACTTGTACTGGGCTGAGTAGCAACATGCCCTTTCTCCCTGAGTGCAGTAGACGTCTTCCCAACCTGTCTGTCTTCTGTCCTCTGGAGTATGTATTGCTTGAGCTCACCACAGCCTAGTAGATGGAAATCGTCAGGATATTCTGGAAACCCTTTTTATTTCAGCCTGTTCAGGAGGTTACAACCGCTGCAAACCTCTGGATTTTACAAAGCACTTTTAACAACCTCAGATGAAGGATACAAGTCAACACTCGCGACAGCCACAGGCTTCCATGGCCTATACATGACTGTGGGCTTTGCTTTCATAAACATCCTGTTTCTTATACCAACTAGGATGTCACTGTATTTTTTATTATCATTTTATCTTTGGTGGTTTTTAGATCTATTATGGATTTTCCTATATATCTTCACTTCTTGGTGAGGGTCTTATGTTAGTAGTAGTTACTACAACTGACTTCCAGTCAGTTAGCTGTGGTGCAATAGAAAAAAGAATGACCAACTGTATATTATTAATATTATGTATCAATATATTATTAGTTTTATTGTTTGCAGTCTCCAATTCCAAGTTTCTGAAATAAACATTCAGAAAAATCACAACCTTTTGTACAGTGTCCATTACGTTTCTCCTGTTTGATGTGGATATTGGCCTTTGGTTCTGTCACTAGCTTTGCAAGTAAAAAAAAATTAATTAGAGCTCCTTATGGTAATTTTACTGTTAGCAATAAGTATAGCATAAAGTGAACACAGAAAGGGTTAGAGTAGACCAAATATGAAAGTTAGTTTAAAAGAAAACATAGTGTTGAACGTTTACAGTAGGAATGTAGTGATGAAGTTCCTTTATTATTATTCTATCCTTTCAGTTTCTTTTGCAGGGATGTTCATGTACAGATTCCAGTACTATGGCTAGAGTGAATAATAGGATCATTATTCTCGAGAGCAACTCTACTAAGTCTTAACGCTCATGTCACTCAAGGTTTTTTTTTTTTTAATACCTATTATGTTGGTAGTGTTTGTAGTTTGTGAAGTCACATGAGTTGTATTCGTTCAAGCAATAGTATCAAACAGCTGCGGCATCAATTATAGATGTGAATCGATATAGAATGTGAATCCGTTTCACCGTGACAAGTTATTATTGAAGGTATTCTATGAATGCCAGTAACAAAGCTGTGCAGAAATAATACAGTGTTTATTAAGAAAACACAATTTACTAATTTGTTTTATTATTCTATTTCTTTTAAACCGATTTAATGACAAGAGGCTTAACTTTTCATTCACTTGTATGACTATCAGCAGTTTGACCAATTTGAAGAAGATGACTCGTTTCTAGTCTTCGTTATCAGCTCATCCCATCTACTAGCTTTAAAATCATTTAGTACAGAGCTCACCATCTAGGTGTTCATCCAGTGTTTTGTTTGCTTATCATGCAGGATCCTTTTAAAAGTAAAAGTATGTCTGTATGAGTTAGAACTCTGATCCCAACAGTCCATGTAGAAGCTTCCCCTGAGAAATGTATAGGTTTTGCACCAATGCTACTGAAATGTGTGAATGTGGTATACCATATATTACCCAAAGCAATTTACAAATTCAGTGCAATCCCTATCAAGATACCGGTGATATTTTTCACAGAACTAGAACAAATAATTTCAAGATTTGTATGGAAATACAAAAAACCACGAATAGCCAAAGCAATCTTGAGAAAGAAGAATGGAACTGGAGGAATACTACAAAGCCACAGTCATCAAGACAGTATGGTATTGGCACAAAGACAGAAATATAGATCAATGGAACAAAATAGAAAGCCCAGAGATAAATCCACACACATATGGACACCTTATCTTTGACAAAGGAGGCAAGAATATACAGTGGAGTAAAGACAATCTCTTGAACAAGTGGTGCTGGGAAAACTGGTCCACCACTTGTAAAAGAATGAAACTAGATCACTTTCTAACACCGCACACAAAGATAAACTCAAAATGGATTAAAGATCTAAATGTAAGACCAGAAACTATAAAACTCCTCGAGGAGAACATAGGCAAAACACTCTCCGACATAAACCACAGCAGGATCCTCTATGATCCACCTCCCAGAATTCTGGAAATAAAAGCAAAAATAAACAAATGGGACCTAATTAAAATGAAAAGTTTCTGCACAACAAAGGAAAATATAAGCAAAGTGAAAAGACAGCCTTCCGAATGGGAGAAAATAATAGCAAATGAAGCAACTGACAAACAACTAATCTCAAAAATATACAAGCAACTCCTGCAGCTCAATTCCAGAAAAATAACCCAATCAAAAAATGGGCCAAAGAACTAAATAGACATTTCTCCAAAGAAGACATACGGATGGCTAACAAACACATGAAAAGATGCTCAACATCACTCATTATTAGAGAAATGCAACTCAAAACCACAATGAGGTACCACTTCACACCAGTTAGAATGTCTGTGATCCAAAAATCTGCAAGCAATAAATGCTGGAGAGGGTGTGGAGAGAAGGGAACCCTCCTACACTGTTGGTGGGAATGCAAACTAGTACAGCCACTATGGAGAACAGTGTGGAGATTCCTTAAAAAATGGCAAATAGAACTGCCTTATGACCCAGCAATCCCACTGCTAGGCATACACATGGAGGAAACCAGAATTGAAAGAGACACATGTACCCCAATGTTCATCGCAGAACTGTTTATAATAGCCAGGACATGGAAACAACCTAGATGTCCATCGGCAGATGAATGGATAAGAAAGCTGTGGTACATATACACAATGGAGTATTACTCAGCCGTTAAAAAGAATACATTTGAATCAGTTCTGATGAGATGGATGAAACTGGAGCCGATTATACAGAGTGAAGTAAGCCAGAAAGAAAAACACCAATACAGTATACTAACACATATATATGGAATTTAAAAGATGGCAATGATGACCCTGTATGCAGGACAGCAAAAAAGACACAGATGTGTATAGCGGACTTTTGGACTCAGTGGGAGAGGGAGAGGGTGAGATGATTTGGGAGAATGGCATTGAAACATGTATAATATCATGTAAGAATCGAATTGCCAGTCTATGTCCGATGCAGGATATGGCACGCTTGGGGCTGGTACGCGGGGATGACCCAGAGAGATGTTGTGGGGAAGGGGGTTCATGTTTGGGAACGCATGTTCACCGTGGTGGATTCATGTCAATGTATGCCAAAACCAATACAGAATTGTAAAGTAAAAAAATAAATAAATAAAATAAAATAAAATAAAATAAAAATAATAAAAAAAACCAATGGTCTTTTCAAAAAATGATGATGAGTGATGAGTATGCATATGCCAACGAATGAAATGGGACCCATATGTCAAACCACATAAAAATATATCTTCCCTCAACATACATATAACACAATCATACATAATACATGTGCATTGACTCTCCAACTATGAAGTCATACCAACATGGATGTAAAATATCGCAATAAACTCCAAAGTTTAAAAGTGATGAAGATTGACTTTCGCCTGCTGGCGCTTCTTTTTCTGTCATCTCCATTATATTCGCTATGCCAATGAGTCATGTGCTGTGCTAAGTCACTTACATTGTGTCCAACTCTTTGGGATCATATGGACTAGGCCCCACCAGGCTCCTCTCTCCATGGGATTCTCTAGGCAAGGATACTGGAGTGGGTTGCCATGCTCTCCCTCAGGAGATATCTTCCTGCCCCAGGGATCGAACCCATATCTCCTATGTCTCCTGCATCGGCATGTTCTGTGTGTTCTTTACCACGAGAACCACCTGGGAAGCCCCAAGACACATGAACATCGGTGGATTGGGGATCCACGGGGCACAGACAGAACCGTTCCTCCAACAAAAATGAAGAATGACTTTAAAATCTCAAACAAAGCATGAGTATACGTGTTCACAACCGTCATGTAGCAAGGGTTTCTTCGATCTGAAAACTGGCATCGATGAAGGACTGTGTGAAGTATATTTCCAAGTCTATTTGGCAAACATAGCCTAAGTTGGCTATATTTAGTCCTCAAACGAATGAGAATGTCATGAGGAGTGGCCGTTTCAAATAAGTAGCATGGGAAGCTGTTTACACTTATTGTGATGCGTGGTATACCACATTCACACATTTCAGGAGCATTGGTGCAAAAACGATACATTTCTCAGGGGAAGCTTCTACATGGACTGTTGGGATCGGAGCTCTAACTCATACAGACATGCTTTTACTTTTAAAAGGATCCTGCATGATAAGCAAACTGAACACTGAACACCTAGACGGTGAGCTCTGTACTAAATGATTTTAAAGCTAGTAGATGGGATGAGCTGATAAGGAAGACTACAAACGAGTCATCTTCTTCAACCTGGTCAAACTCCTGATAGTCATACAAGTGAATGAAAAGTGAAGCCTGTTGTCATTAAATCGGTTTAAAAGAAATAGAATAGGAAAACAAATGAGTAAATCTTGTTTTCTTCATAAACATGGTATTATTTCTGCACAGCTTTGTTACTGGCATTCATAGAATACCTTCAATAATAACTTCTCACGGGGAAATGGATTCACATTCTATATCGATTCACATCTATAATGGATGCCCTAGCTGTTTGATACTATTGCCTGAATGAATGCAACTTATGTGGCTTCACAAACGACAAACACGACGAACATAATAGGGATTAAAAAACCTGAGTGACATGAACGTTAAGACTTAGTAGAGTTGCTCTCCAGAATAATGATCCTATTATTCACTCTAGCCATAGTACTGGAATCTGTACATGAACACCCCTGCGAAAGAAACTGAAAGGATAGAATAATAATAAAGGAACTTCATCACTATATTCCTAATGTAAACGTTCAACACTATGTTTTCTTTCAAACTAACTTTCATATTTGGTCTACTCTAACCTCTTCTGTGTTCACTTTATGCTATACTTATTGCGAACAGTAAAATTACCATAGGAGCTCTAACTAATTTTTTTCTTGCAAAGCTATTGAGAGAACCAAAGGCTGATATCCACATCAAACAGGAGAAACGTAATGGAAACTGTAAACAATTTTATGGAATAACATTTCCGTGCTCCTATTCAGTCAAATGGACACTCAAAAGGATGTGATTTTTCTGAATGTTTATTTCAGAAACTTGGAATTGGATGACTGCAAACGATAAAATGAATAATATACATAATATTCATAATGTTTGTCATTCTTTTTTCTATTCTGCCACAGCTAACTGACAGGAAGTCAGTTGTAGTAACTACTACTAACATAAGACCCTCACCAAGAAGTGAAGATATATAGGAAAATCCATAATAGATCTAAAAACCATCCAAGAGAAAATGATAATAAAAAAATACAGTGACATCTTAGTTGGTATAACAAACAGGATGATTATGAAAGCAAAGCCAACAATCATGTATAGGGCATGGAAGCCCGTGGCTGTCACGAGTGTTGACTTGTATCCTGCATCTGAGGTTGTTAAAAGTGCTTTGTAAAATCCAGAGGTTTGCAGCCGTTGAAACCTCCTGAACAGACTGAAATAAAAAGGGTGTCCAGAATATCCTGACGATTTCCATCTACTAGGCTGTGGAGAGCTCGAGCGATACATACTCCAGAGGACAGAAGACAGACAGGTTGGGAACACGTCTACCGCACTCAGGGACAAAGGGCGTGTTGCTACTCAGCCTAGTACAAGTGGAGAAACGACACCTCAGTGATTCAACCTTTAAAGACTCCATACATATGAGAACGACTGGTATGAATAAACCTTCAGAAGCGCCTTCTCAGACCTCCTCCCGTCATAAGCACAAGCATCATGAAAACACTGAGTTTTCATGGTCTCACACAAAATTAGACTCACTTATGACACTGCTTTGACAAGAGTTGAACTACTCATTGTGAAAGAGAAATGATCCTTTCTTCTCTGAAGATTTGTGAATCATTCGTTGGGTGCGGTGAATAAACTCCTTAAGGATCTAATACATAAAAATGCAATAGGCTAAGCACAGATTTTGTTCTCCCTTTCTCAGAGGATGGAACATTTTGTATTTGCACTGATTTTATGTCTTGAGTTCATGTACAATTATGTATTGAGTTTTTTAGTTGAAATACAATAGGACTAAAAATATTGATATAGTACTAATAACTCATGTTGGTATGTGTGGTTGTCACACAGGATTCACTGGAGATTTAAATTCACAGTTGTCCATGTAAAGGATGAATGCTATTTAGCTTCTTTGTGAATCTAGACCATGAATGAAGAGCTTTCCTCAACATATTTCACTGAGGGAAATACGAGGATGATAGGCATAATCCTATGCTTCGACTCATGGATATCTAAGCACTGCTCACAATACAGATCTGATTTTCAAAATCAGGGTTCTTTGAGTGTCCTTGAAGAGCATTTGTTTTTCTGGATACAGAAGAAAAAAACTCATGAGTATCAAACTTGTTCACATAAAACATGTGTATGAATTGTTATCTTCCTGAACCGGGGATCAAACCCACATCGCTTCCACCTCCTGCGCTGGTAGGTAGATTATTTACCGACTGTGCCACCTGGGAAGCGACATACATTTCAAGGACCGCTGCCGTCAGCTTCTACTGTTCGTGACCAAAGGAGGAGAAACAACATTGGAAGAAGTTCTCATAAGGGTACTCATAGGAAGTACTCGTAAGTCAAGGAACTGTTATACTGGGTACTCTTGTTATTACTGGGATGAGTCAGTTCCTCCAGTGATGATGGGTATAACTGAAAAATTATTACCAATGCATGGGAAGCTATTGCTTCAGGGATGCCTACTTCAGCATGAAGGACTGCACTTCAAAGGATGCCTGCTATTCCAGCTCAAGCAACAGATAGTGAAGTGCAGATCATTGTCTTTTGTTGAAAATAATCAGCAGTTTCTCAACATACGTAACATGCCAGAGGAACCCTTGGGATGGAACTCTAAAAACAGGTTAGGCCCTCTTTTTGCCAAGCCCTGCGATAAAATACAAATCAGAAAAAGAAAAATAGCATCGGTTTTATCAGGACTTCCTCATCTGTTCTTTCTCGATAGCAGGAAGCAGACATGGAGGCCAGAGGACTGCAGGATTTCATTGGGAACTAACGTTGGGTGGGGTGCAAGCTCATCGCTCTAGTAAGAATGTGGCTCAATGAAACGGACTTTCATTCACTTCATGGACATAGAGTTCTATAATCCTTCATTAAGGAATTCAATAAGTTATACTTCCTTACACCTTCACAATCTCTTGGTTTACAAGAATGTCAATGCCTAGTCCAGCACTAATACAATGAGCGTTACAGGTAGTATTAGCGTATAAGTGATGATGAGCAATGACAGGAAGTGTATTTATTCTCTGTCTGATTTCTTGATTTTTTATGTAATTTTTTAATAATATACTTACAGATGTGAATATTTTAGTGGCATGTATAAAGGCACGTTGAGTAGCGCTATGATAACTCATAGTGTTGGCATGATAATTATCATGGTTACTGTGTCTTTTTCATATATTCCTTTTGAGAGTCTCTTCCATTATACATGATCATAAGATATTCAATAGTTTCCTAAACTGTACAGGAAGTCCTTGTGGCTTCTTTCATATATAGTAATGTATTTGTTAATAATTCAAACAAAAACTGGTACACACATATTCATAGTGACATTCACAATAGCTCAAAGGTAGAACTCATTCAAGTGTCTATTGGTGGGTGACTGAATATGCAACACAGGGTATATTCAGAAGCTTCAACGGTATTCCACCGTACAAAAAATTACATTAAATGGTGCTGCCACTCTGCAAGACATTCCAGAAATGACTGCAAAACCAACACGTGGAATAAATACATAGTTCAATTCCAATTCACGCTATGTACCCAAAAGGTTTGGGAAAGGGGGCTGAAAACACGTATACTTCTTCAGTCATACTCACAACAGCATGATTCACACTGGCAAACAAACGGAAGTAATCTAAGTGTCCATGGCAGCCCATTCCATAAACAAACTGTGGTATACACACAGTGGAATCTGATTCGGCCCTTCAGAGTCAGTCATTCTGACAATGCGACAATGTGGACAAACCTTATGGTCATTACATGAAGTGAAATAAACCAGACCAAAAAAAGGACAAACGTTCTGTGATTCCACTCGTATGAGATATCCAAACAAGTCAAATCTGTCAGAAAAAGCAGAAAGTGATTCCGACGGATCGAAGAGAGTTCGTGTTTCGTGGACCTCAGTTTCCCTTGGAAAACCTGACTTCCCGGGGTATCTCCAAAACCAGTTAGACAAATAATTGGAAGCTATATCCAGTCAAATGAATGTAGACATAATTTTACAGTTTACACCAAACTCACTCAAACTTCTCAACAGACAAAAGGCAAAACTATATCTATGCTACCTCAGCTTAGCTTAAAACTGTATCTACAGTACCTCAGTTTTGCTTATAAAATTTAACAACAACAACAACACACTAAAGTCTATCCAAAGGAGGATATAAAACATATATAACATCAACTTTAAAAAATTAGAAATTTAAACTGTGAAAAACCTTATTCACAAAACTTAAACACAAGCCACAGAAAAATATAGTTATAAAATACATATCTGATAAAGGATTGTACTCCAACTATACCAAAAAATCTAGAACATTCTCATTAAGAATGTATAAACCTAAACACCTGGCCTACAAAAATATAAAGATGGTAAATAAGCCTATCAAAAATACTCAAAATCACATATCATGAGGAAATTACAAACTAAAATAACAGTGAAGTAGCACTGCACACCTATTAGATCCAGTAAACTCAACAAAAGAGGGGGGCACAGCTTCTCTGGTGGCTCAGTGGTAAAGAATCTGCCTGACAACGCAAGACACTCTAGTTCGATCACCCACCCCGGAAGATCCCACATGCCACAGAGAAACGTAGCTGGATTTTTCCACAGCTAAACAAGGCTCACCTGTGACCTGAATACTATATGTCTAGCACTTACTAAACAGCTTTGAAAACGTGTCCAGACAAAAAGTATCACACGATTATACACAACAGCTCTACTTGTAATAACTAAAAACTTTCAAATGTCAGGATGTCTTCAGTAGATGACAGTGAAAACAAATGGGGATACATCCAAAGTGAAGGGGAGCAAATGCTACCACAAAATATACCACCTCAGCATGAGAATTCGTTGGACCCAATTAACTTTTTTTTTTTTTTTTGAGGACACATGATCATCTCTGAAACCCAAGTTCAAGACGGCTCTTCTGTGAGTCACATTTACCGGAGAAATCTCATTTCAAAGGAATCCTCTCTATATGCCAGATAGAAGGATGAGACACAGTCTTTTGAAACTTTTTCTTTTCTGTCAATAGGGAAAGCTAAGCCGTAAATCTGTACAAAAACCATACCCTTCCTTTCCTTTGGTTTTATTTCTTTAACATTTGTTTTTTTTTTTATTTGGCTGCGCCAGGTCGACCTTCATTGAGGCAAGCCAGATATTTAGCTACAGCATGCAAACTCTTCGTTGTGGCATAGGAGATCTAGTTCTCGGATCAGGGAATGGACCTGAGCCTCCTTCTTTGGGAGTGTCCGGTCTCAGCCACTGGACCACCAGGAAGTGCCTGTTTTGTTTTTAGGTGAAGATGGTATCTAAGGTGATATCTTGGGCCATTTCAGTCACTGACTCAGTTTCCTGAGTTTCTCCAAAGCACGCACAAGGTGCACATTATTAAACTGGTTTGCGAAACAAGTAAAGGTTGTCTGCTACAACACTGTATGCTTACCAATATCTAAATGGTAAATGGCATATTATTTATTTTTAATTGCTATGGGGGGAAAAAGAATGCAGGATTCATACATGTTACAACATAAATAAACATTAAAACCCCAACTTCAGTGAAAAAAAATCCATATAGAAAAGGCCACCCAGAACCTATATTCACCATGTCTGCTTTCAATCCATCCAAATAACTGGAAATGTCAGTAACACTCTAAATAAAGAAAAAAGGACGAGGATGGAAAAAAGATATATTCATACACTTGAACAATTGCTAAAAGTGGAAGTGGGGCTGTGGATATGATTTCCTGATTTTGGAGATTATGTGCTGGTTCTATAGAAGGTACCCATTTTGGATAAAACACATAGAGTATTTTAGATGATGTGGCAAATGCCAGGACTTTTTCCCATTGCTAGGCGTTTTCTGTACATTTTAAATGACTGGAAAGGAAACTATGTTTGAAAACAACCATATCAATACCACAAAAGAAATGTAGAGTAGACAGGCAGGAAACTTTCTTCTACAGGCCAAGACTTACCCAGACAAAGTTCAAGGGAAGCTGTGATGCTCACTGCCCTTGAAGGAGTCCACATGGAATGAAGAAGTACTGTGGGAAGTCTATTAGGAACCACCATGGTTTGGGTCCTCTGGATGACCTATTGGAGGAGAAACAGATTTTACAAATAAAAGTTTTCCACATAACTTCACAAAAAGTTGTTAGACTACATTCAGTAAAGCTGAATCATTTCGGATCAATTTAAAATCAAATAAAATATTACCATTTACGATCCCAATCAATAGACAAATCATCACTTGCGTTTCTATACACTAATAACAAGCAGAAACAAACATTAAGAAAATCCCACTTATCACTGCATCAAAAACAATAAAACAGCCAGCAACAAACGTAATCAAGGACATAAAAGACCAGTCGTCAGAAAACTAGAAAGCACTGATAAAGAAACCAAAGAAAACACAAATACACAGAAAACTATTCCACGCTCACGCACTGCAACAATGAGGAATTAAAAGGTCCATTCCAACCAAAGTCATCAACAAATACACTGACTGCAATCACAAAGTAATATTCGATGGCATTTTTTCACAGAAATAGAAATATTTCTAATATTAGACTGCTGATATTGAACAGGACCTTAAACGGCCGAAAAGACTCTGAGAAAGAAGAACACAGCTGGAGGCATCTTCCTATACGACTTCAAAGTACATCACGGAGCTGTAGTGGCCACCACCGTGAGGAACTGGCAGGAACACAGACACATGGACTCCAGGAGAGAATAGAGAGCCCAGGAACGAACCCACACGTACATGGTCAGTTCATGAAAATCAAACCAGGAAGAAGCAAAGAGGAAAGGACAGTCTTCTCAAGAAACAGTGACAGAAAAACGGCCACCTACACGGAAGAACATCAGTGGTCATCCTCGAGATCATCTAACACAAATCTAACTAAAAACCCACCGTTTTGCACAAGGAGCTCTTTCCCGCCTGAGTCCTCTGAGACCTCTAACCTCCAGTCAGCCCTCAGCTGGACACAGAAAAGTCTACTCCGTCCTCATTTTTTTGCTCTTGCAGCACCTCCCTGCTGGTGGGCACTGAGGCAACCCTGCTCCTCTCAGCCTGGATGCAGCCCTGTTATCCAGAAGCCTGAGCCCTGATGGTCCTGAGACAAAGCTCCCGCCAGCCAGCTGCTCACCGAGCAGAGTCTAAAGGCAAAGCGTCCTGCGCCCACGGCTCAGAGGGGCGTTTGGCGCCCCCTGCGGGCCGCCAGAGAAGAGCGGGCAGCCCGGCGCTCACAGACCTCGGAGGGCTCACCCAGAAGCAACTCTGTTGTGAGCACTCAGACTGGAAGCCCAAACTGACATGGAGCAGAAGAGCTCCATGACCCTCCTTAAACCATGGCTAAGGAACAATCAGAGCCTGTATGGAATGCAGCCATAAGAAGGAACACATTTGAATCCGTTCTAATGAGGGGGATGAACCTAGAGTGTATTAAACAGGGAAGTCAGTCAAAGAGAGAAAAACATGGAATCTAGAAGGATGGTACTGACGAGTCTGTTCCCATAGCAGCGATGGAGATGCAGACGTAGAGAACAGACTTACGGACAAGGGTGGGGACAAGACGGAGAGGGTGAGATGAGTGGAGAGACCAGCATGGATGCAGGTACACCATTTGTAAATAGACAACCAATGGGAATTTGCTGTAGGACTCAGGGAACTCAAACTGGGGCTCCGTAATCACCTAGAGAGGTGGAATGGGTGTGAGGTGGGAGGGAGATTCAAGAGCAAGAGGACATAGGTACACCTGTGGTTAATTCATGTGGATGTATGACAAATCAAACCAAAATTAGAAAGCAATGATCAATCAACTAAAAAGAAATAACTGTTTAAAAAATATGAACATAAACAAATTTTGCAACAAGGTAATTCCATTTAAAAAACTATAGAAAGTTTAGAAAACAACAAAAGATCTACATGACCATTGGTCTGGCGATCAGGTCTAACACACACACAGAAAAGCCAACTTACCAAATTACGAATATAAATTATTTAAAAGATTGACTTATAATTTTATACATTTACCCTGTGGAGGACCTTACTCGAGAGAACCAAAAACAAACTGTTAAATGAACCACGGACCACCCACCCTTGCCAGGCCACAGAGAAAAGAAAACCCTTGCAGGAGTCATCTTACAACAGGAGGTCCTGCTAAGGAACAAGGAACGAACACGCTACCACCAACCAGAATCCTGGAGAGGTCAGAAGGAGATGGGAGGCTCCAGTTCAGAGGTCCTACCCACCTCCCAGGATCCACTTCGCTGGAATCCATCTCGGCTGAGTGATGCGTGTGCCCTCAAGAAGGATCCCAATTCAGAATGACTGGCAAGAGACAGACCAGAAATTAACCCAATGATCATAAAACCTGAGACTGTGAGCCACGTGGCAGAGTGGTTCTCTCCGTTTCCCTCACCCTCCTGCCCTCCGCCCCGGCAGCCCTTCCCGATAAAGCTTCTCGCTTGGACAGCACTCCTCTCCTCAGACAACTCATTGCCAAGTGTCAGACAAGAACTCACTCTCAAGCCCTGGAAGGGATCCCCCTTCCTTCATCTAAAGCAATATCCAAGAGAAAATATCTTCAAAATGCTATCTTGTAGAGAAGGAAATCAGAGAAGGCAATGGCAGCCCGCTCCAGTACTATTGCCTGGAGAATCCCATGGACAGAGGAGCCTGGTAGGCTGCAACCCTGGGGTCGCTAAGAGTCGGACACGACTTCACTGAGGGACTTCACTTTCACTTTTCACTTCCATGCACTGGAGAAGGACATGGC